>NC_041393.1:97430718-97597135 GCF_002162155.2 Triticum dicoccoides
CATCGGGAGGGGTGTGGCGTACTGCAAAACGGAGGAAACGGACTTGTGTTGGAGCGCTACGGTCGAAACGGGGGTCCTGTTCATCGGGAGGGGTGTGGCGTACCGCAAAACGGGACTCCATGGGATACTGTCATCTGCACCGTCGACCCCCTCCAGCCTCCACGAGCTACTATTCATCCACCATCGACCTCCTCCAGCCTCCACCTGCGACTGTTCATCCACGGGCTCCTGTTCATCCAGCCTCCACCGCGCGCTACTCCACCGGCTACTGTTCAACCAGCCCTCTCCACGGGCTCCTGTTCAACCACCCCTCCACGGGCTACTGTTCATCCTGCCCTCCACCATCTACTGTTCATCCAGCCCTCCACGGGGTGGTCCTGTTCATCCAGCCCTCCACGGGGTCCTTTTCATCCAGCCCCAACCGGCTCGATCGATCGGGGTCATGTTCATCCAGAGGCAACACCACGGGGTCCAGTTCATCCACCCCCACCGGGAACAGTTCATCCAACCCCCCCCCTCCCGCAACACTCACTGTTCATCCAGAGGCAGCATTCATCGGCTTCAGTTAGCAGCAGTAGCGAAGGAATTGCTCAATCGGGTTCAGTTAACAGCCATCGATTGATCGCTCGGGTTCAGTAACGCGTAGCCTGTAGTGCAATCGCTTGGGTTCATTTAGAGCCCAACACCTCGCTCGAGTTTAGTTAGAGCCAACGCCTCGCACACACACGCATACGTGTACGAGAGAAACGCGCATCGCTCGGCCCCGACCTCCCACCGTAACCGGGAACTCCCCGAAATTTTCCTCCCCCTCGCTTCTACCACGGTTTTTTCCGTCATGGACGGCCCAAAGAATGTCATGCAGCTGCGTCTCCGGCCCGCCCAGGACGAAAAGCCCATTTTCTGTCATCATTTTTTGTCATAGAAGTAGGAGCCCACCACATCTATGATGATACCGGGTTTTGTCACAATTATTGTCATAGAAGTGTCATATGTATGACAGAAAAAAATTTCGTTTGGCCCAAATTGTCACGGATGTGTCTTTTTTTGTAGTGCTTCCATATTACTTTGCTACTAAATACTTTGCTGCAGATACTAGGTTATCCAGGTGTGGTTGAATTGAATACTCAATTGCTAATACTTGAGAATATTGTTTGGCTCCCCTTGTGTCGAATCAATAAATTTGGGTTGAATACTCTACCCTCAAAAACTCTTGTGATCCCCTATACTTGTGGGGTATCACTCGCGCCTGACGGTCTCCTGGGGAATGGGCTCCATGGCATCAATTGCACCATACTCGGCAGGCATCTCGCCATCCGCACTTGCCATATCTTTGGAATAGGCCGCCATGAGCTGGGCGTGGGCGTCCGCGATCTGGGCTCTGGCGGGCTCCGTCGTGGCAAGGTATGCCTCATAGGAACGGATGGCTGCTCGAACTCTCTCGGCGATTGCCAGCTCTTCGGCCTGGGGTTGCCGACCATTGTCGGAGAAGCTTCGTTTGATTTGTGCGGTGACCGCCATGAACTGGGCGTGGACGGCCTCGACATGGTAGTGGGTGGCCTCCAGCAGGGCTAAGGCCGCCGCTGCGGAACAGACAACTGTTGTGCGACTCTCGCCAGTTGCTATCCCCGAGGCAGATGCTGCAGCCGCCGGCTGAGAAGCAACAGCGGCCGTTTGGGCTGCCTTGGCCGCCCGGACACAGACTGCGGTCGCCCTCACGAAGCTTGTTAGCACGCGCCTGGCGGTTGCGGCCGCGCTCTCGCCGGAGTGGGCCGCCGAAGTTGCCCTCACGACGTGGGTCCACGTCCCCATCTTTCACTGGTGACGAACAAACATTAAAATGATATTTGGGGAGTGAGCTAGTGTGCTTGACACGCCGGCTGTGGATTGTAGCCGACGCACCTTCTCTCATAAGCCATGGGCGTACTATACACTGACGATGCTCCAAGATATTTTGTGCGGCATCTCACACGGTTGGTGATAATAAACTATGTGCGATCTACTTGATTTATCTTCTTGGTCATTTGAATTATGTAATGGGGTCACAACTACAAAGGATGGTGTTTGAATTGTTAGAACTTTTATCTGCAGTGAACATGCAACTATAGGTGTGTCGTCTAAAAATTGGAATTATTCAGGATTCGTTTGTACATTTTTATACATTAACTGGGTTTTCCAGGCATTTTATGCGCATAATTCAAATTTGAACTACATGCACATGCTCCAGTGCATATAAACTTATAAAAAATCAAATATGTGTCCATGGTTGCTGCTACGTCTCGAGCTAGCGTTGGTTTTCCCCGAAGAGGAGGGGGTGATGCAGCACAGTAGCGTAAGTATTTCCCTCAGTTTTTGAGAACCAAGGTATCAATCCAGTAGGAGGTCACGCGCAAGTCCTTCGTACCTGCACAAAACGGTAGCAACTCGCAACCAACGCATAGGGGTTGTCAGTCCCTTCACGGTCACTTACGAGAGTGAGATCTGATAGAGATAATATTTTTGTTTTTGGTATAAAGATGCAAAGTAAAAAGTAAAAGCAAAACAAGTAAAATAAAGTGATGGAGATTGATATGATGAGAATAGACCCGGGGGCCATAGGTTTCACTAGTGGCTTCTCTCAAGAGCATAAGTATTCTACGATGGGTGAACAAATTACTGTTGAGCAATTGATAGAATTGAGCATAGTTATGAGGTTATCTAGGTATGATCATGTATATAGGCATCACGTCCGTGACAAGTAGATCGAAACAATTCTGCATCTACTACTATTACTCCACTCATCGACCGCTATCCAGCATGCATCTAGAGTATTAAGTTAAAAACAGAGTAACGCCTTAAGCAAGATGACATGATGTAGAGGAATAAATTCATGCAATATTATAAATACCCCATCTTGTTATCCTCGATGGCAACAATACAATACGTGCCTTGCAACCCCTTCTGTCACTAGGTAAGGACACCGCAAGATTGAACCCAAAGCTAAGCACTTCTCCCATTGCAAGAACTACCAATCTAGTTGGCCAAACCAAACGGATAATTCGAAGAGACTTGCAAAGATAACTACATCATACATAAAAGAATTCAGAGAAGATTCAAATATTATTCATAGATAAGTTGGATCATAAACCCACAATTCATCGGTCTCAACAAACACACCGCAAAAAGAAGATTACATCGAATAGATCTCCATGAGAGAGGGGGAGAACATTGTATCGAGATCCAAAAAGAGAGAAGAAGCCATCTAGCTACTAGCTATGGACCCGAAGGTCTGAAGTAAACTACTCACACTTTATTGGAGGGGCTATGGTGTTGATGTAGAAGCCCTTCGTGGTGGATGCCCTCTCCGGCGGAGCTCTGGAACAGGCCCCAAGATGGGATCTCATGGATACAGGAAGTTGCGGCGGTGGAATTAGGTTTTTGGCTCCGTATCTGGTCTAATGGGGGTACGTAGGTATATATAGGAGGAAGGAGTATGTTGGTGGAGCTCCGAGGGGCCCACGAGGCAGGGGGCGCGCCCAGGGGGGCGCCCTCTACCCTCGTGACCTCCCCGGAAACTTCTTGGAGTAGGGTCCAAGTCTCCTGGATCACGTTCGGTGAGAAGATCACGTTCCCGAAGGTTTCATTCCGTTTGGACTCCGTTTGATATTCTGTTTCCTCGAAATACTGAAATAGGCAAAAAACAGCAATTCTGGGCTGGGCCTCCGGTTAATAGGTTAGTCCCAAAAATAATATAAAAGTGGAAAATAAAGCCCAATATAGTCCAAAACAGTAGATAAAGTAGCATGGAGCAATAAAAAATTATAGATGCGTTGGAGACGTATCAGGCATCCCCAAGCTTAATTCCTGCTCGTCCTCGAGTAGGTAAATGATAAAAAGAGAATTTTTGATGCGGAGTGATACTTTGGCATAATTTCAATGTAAATCTTCTTAATCATGGTATGCATATTCAGATCCGAAAGATTCAAGACAAAAGTTCATATTGACATAAAAAATAATAATACTTCAAGCATACTAATCAAAGTAATTATGTCTTCTCAAAATAACATGGCCAAAGAAAGTTATCCCTACAAAATCATATAGTCTGGCTATGCTCCATCTTCCCCACACAAAGTATTTAAATCATGCACAACCCCAATGACAAGCCAAGCAATTGTTTCATACTTTAACATTTTCAAAACTTTTTCAATCTTCACGCAATACATGAGTGTGAGCCATGGATATAGCACTATATGTGGAACAGAATGGTGGTTGTGGAGAAGACAAAAAGAGGGAAGATAGTCTCACATCAACTAGGCGTATCAACGGGCTATGGAGATGCCCATCAATAGATATCAATGTGAGTGAGTAGGGATTGCCATGCAACGGATGCACTAGAGCTATAAGTACATGAAATCTCAACAAAAGAAACTAAGTGGGTGTGCATCCAACTCGCTTGCTCACAAGACCTAGGGCGTTTTGAGGAAGCCCATCATTGGAATATACAAGCCAAGTTCTATAATGAAAAATTCCCACTAGTATATGAAAGTGACAAAATGAGAGACTCTCTATTATGAAGATCATGGTGCTACTTTGAAGCACAAGTGTGGTAAAAGGATAGTAGCATTGTCCCTTCTCTATTTTTCTCTCATTTTTTTTGTTTGGGCCATTTCTCTTTTTTTATGGCCTCTTTTTTCTCTTTTTTTCGTCCGGAGTCTCATCCGACTTGTGGGGGAATCATAGCCTCCATCATCCTTTCCTCACTTGGGACAATGCCCTAATAATGATGATCATCACACTTTTATTTTTCTTACAACTCAACAATTACAACTCGATACTTAGAACATACTATGACTCTATATGAATGCCTCTGGCGGTGTACCAGGATATGCAATGATTCATGAGTGACATGTATGAAAGAATTATGAAAGGTGGCTTTGCCACAAATACGATGTCAACTACATGATCATGGTAAGCAATATGACAATGATGGAGCGTGTCATAATAAATGGAACGGTGGAAAGTTGCATGGAAATATATCTCGGAATGGCTATGGAAATGCCATAATAGGTAGGTATGGTGGCTGTTTTGAGGAAGGTTTATGGTGGGTGTATGATACCGGCGAAAGGTGCGCGGTATTAGAGAGGCTAGCAATGGTGGAAGGATGGGAAAAAGTGCGTATAATCCATGGACTCAACATTAGTCATAAAGAACTCATATACTTATTGCAAAAATCTACAAGTTATCAAAGCAAAGTATTATGCGCATGCTCCTAGGGGGATAGATTGGTAGGAAAAGACCATCGCTCGTCGCCGACCACCACTCATAAGGAATACAATCAATTAATAAATCATGCTCCGAGCTCATCACATAACGGTTCACTATACGTGCATGCTACGGGAATCACAAACTTCAACACAAGTATTCTTCGAATTAACAACTACTCAACTAGCATTACTCTAATATCACCATCTTCATATCTCAAAACAATTATCAAGCATCAAACTTGTCTTAGTATTCAACGCACTCAAAAGAAAGTTTCACATATCTTGAACACCAAGTATATTAACATTAAGCAAATTACCATGCTATTAATGACTCTCAAAATAATCTAAGTGAAGCATGAGAGATCAAGTTTCTTTAAAACAAATCCACCAACGTGCTCTAAAAGATCTAAGTGAAGCACTAGAGTAAAAATTGTCACGCTCAAAAAGATATAAGTGAAGCACTATGAGCAAAACTATCAAGCTCAAAAGATATAAGTGAAGCACATAGAGTATTCTAACAAATTCCAAATCATATATGGCTCTCTCAAAAGGTGTGTACATCAAGGATGATTGTGGTAGACTAACAAGCAAAGACTCAAATAATACAAGACGCTCCAAGAAAAACACATATCATGTGGTGAATAAAAATATAGCTCCAAGTAAATTACCGATGGAAGTGGACGAAAGAGGGGATGCCTTACGGGGCATCCCCAAGATTTGACTTTTTGGTGTCCTTGGATTATCTTGGGGGTGCCATGGGCATCCCCAAGCTTAGGCTCTTGCCACTCCTTGTTCCATAATCCGTCAAAATAATTCACCCAAAACTTGAAAACTTCACAACACAAAACTCAATAGAAATCTCGTGAGCTCCGTTAGAGAAAGAAAACAAAAGACTACTTCAAGGTATTGTAACGAACTCATTCTTTATTCGTATTGGTGTTAATCCTACTGTATTCCAAATTCTCTATGGATCATAAACTATTTTACTAGCCATAGATTCATCAAAATAAGCAAACAACACACGCAAAACAGAATCTGTCAAAAAACAGAATAGTCTGTAGTAATCTGTAACTAACACAAACTTCTAGAACCCAAAAAATTCTACCAAAATTAGAAGACCTGGTCAATTTTGTTTATTGATCAGCAGCAATTGGAATCACTATTGTATCACATTCTGGTGATTTTTAACAATTCGGGCACTGAGCACAAAGATTCTGGAAATTACAGCAAGATCAAATAACTATCTTCCAAGAAGATCTAATAGGTTTAACTTGGCACAAACACTAATTAAAAGATAAAACCACATCTAAACAGAATCTAGATGGATTATTTATTCCTAAACAGAACCAAAAACAAAAAACACAAAATAAAATTGGGTTGCCTCCCAACAAGCGCTATCGTTTAACGCCCTAGCTAGGCATAAAGGCAAGGATAGATCTAGGTATTGCCATCTTTGGTAGGCAATCCATAAGTGGCTCTCATGATAGATTCATATGGTAATTTTATTTTCTTTCTAGGAAAGTGTTCCATGCCCTTATTTAAGGGAAATTGGAATTTAATATTACCTTCCTTCATATCAATAATTGCACCAATCGTTCTAAGGAAAGGTTACCAAGAATAATAGGACATGAAGGATTACAATCTATATCAAGAACGATAAAATCTACGGGCACATAATTCCTATTTGTAACAATAAGAACATCATTAATTCTTCCCATAGGCTTTTTAATAGTGGAATCCGCAAGATGCAAGTTTAGAGAGAAATCATCAAAGTCACAGAAATCTAGCAAATCACACAAAGTTTTGGAAATAGTGGAGACACTAGCACCCAAATCACACAAAGCATGAAACTCATAATCTCTAATTTTAATTTTAATGGTAGGTTCCCACTCATCATGGAGTTTTCTAGGGATAGAAACTTTCAACTCAAGCTTTTCTTCATAAGATTGCATTAAGGCGTCAACAATATGTTCGGTAAGGCCTTATTTTGACTATAAGCATGAGGAGAATTTAACACGGATTGCAACAAGGAAATACAATTAATTATGGAGCAATTTTCATAGTTAAATTCCTTGAGATCCAAAATACTAGGGTTAGTAATATCTAGATTCTTATTTCTTTCAATCTCACTTTTATCAATTTCATCATCAAGATCTAGAAACTCAGAATTCTTAGAACGCCTTCTAGGTAAAGGAAGATCATAATCAGATTCATCAAGATTCACATTGTAAAACAAAGATTTAATAGGGGACACATCAATAACTTTTAGATCTTCATCTTGATTTTCATAGTTATTCGGTTTAGCGGCCATCTTATTGACTAAGGTGTCTTGCATATCCGAAATTTTAGCGGTCATTTTTTCAAGATGAGCAATTTGGGCTCTTACACCATCAAATTCTTTGGACATATCATCGAGCTCTTTATTCATATAACTCATAAAACTCTTTTGTTTCTAAAGAAATTATTATGCTCAAATTGAGAGACCATAAACTTCCTAACATTGTTTTCAATATCTTCTAGCCTTTTAAGGTGAAGATCACCAAAATTAGGTAAGGCCATCGCGACAAACAAGCAACTAACACACGAGCACACAAAAGGCAAAGGGAAAAAGAGGAGGAGATTGGGAAAGAGAGGGCGAATAAAACGGCAAGGGTGAAGTGGGGGAGAGGAAAACGAGAGGCAAATGGCAAATAATGTAATGCGAGAGATAGGGATTGTGAAGGGTACTTGGTATGTTGACTTTTGCGCAAGCCTCCCTGGCAACGGCGCCAGAAATGGCTCGTTGTCAGGAGTCCAAATCTTCACTTGACTTCATGTAAGCCTCCCCGGCGACGGCGCCAGAAATCCTTCTTGCTACGCCTCGAGCTAGCGTTGGTTTTCCCCGAAGAGGAGGGGGTGATGCAGCACAGTAGCGTAAGTATTTCCCTCAGTTTTTGAGAACCAAGGTATCAATCTAGTAGGAGGTCACGCGCAAGTCCCTCGTACCAGCACAAAACGGTAGCAACTCGCAACCAACGCTTAGGGGTTGTCAATCCCTTCACGGTCACTTACGAGAGTGAGATCTGGTAGAGATAATATTTTTGGTATTTTTGGTATAAAGATGCAAAGTAAAAAGTAAAAGCAAAACAAGTAAAATAAAGTGATGGACATTGATATGATGAGAATAGACCCGGGGGCCATAGGTTTCACTAGTGGCTTCTCTCAAAAGCATAAGTATTCTACGGTGGGTGAACAAATTACTGTTGAGCAATTGATAGAATTGAGCATAGTTATGAGGTTATCTAGGTATGATCATGTATATAGGCATCACGTCCGTGACAAGTAGGTCGAAACGATTCTGCATCTACTACTATTACTCCACTCATCGACCGCTATCCAGCATGCATCTAGAGTATTAAGTTAAAAACAGAGTAACGCCTTAAGCAAGATGACATGATGTAGAGGAATAATATCATGCAATATGATAAATACCCCATCTTGTTATCCTCGATGGCAACAATACAATACGTGCCTTGCAACCCCTTCTGTCACTAGGTAAGGACACCGCAAGATTGAACCCAAAGCTAAGCACTTCTCCCATTGCAAGAACTACCAATCTAGTTGGCCAAACCAAATGGATAATTCGAAGAGACTTGCAAAGATAACTCAATCATACATAAAAGAATTCAGAGAAGATTCAAATATTATTCATAGATAAGTTGGATCATAAACCCACAATTCATCGGTCTCAACAAACACACCGCAAAAAGATTACATCGAATAGATCTCCACGAGAGAGGGGGAGAACATTGTATTGAGATCCAAAAAGAGAGAAGAAGCCATCTAGCGACTAGCTATGGACCCGAAGGTCTGAAGTAAACTACTCACACTTCATTCGAGCGGCTATGGTGTTGATGTAGAAGCCCTCCGTGGTGGATGCCCTCTCCACGGGAGCTCCGGAACATGCCCCAAGATGGGATCTCGTGGATATAGGAAGTTGCGGTGGTGGAATTTGGTTTTTGGCTCCGTATATGGACTAATGGGGGTACGTAGGTATATAGAGGAGGAAGGAGTACGTCGGTGGAGCTCCGAGGGGCCCACGAGGCAGGGGGGAGCGCCCAGGGGGGCGCCCTCCACCCTCGTGACCTCCCCGAAAACTTCTTGGAGTAGGGTCCAAGTCTCCTGGATCACGTTCGGTGAGAAGATCACATTCCGAAGGTTTCATTCCGTTTGGACTCCGTTTGATATTCTGTTTTTTCGAAATACTGAAATAGGCAAAAAACAACAATTCTGGGCTGGGCCAACGGTTAATAGGTTAGTCCCAAAAATAATATAAAAGTGGAAAATAAAGCCCTATATAGTCCAAAACAGTAGATAAAGTAGCATGGAGCAATAAAAAATTATAGATACATTGGAGACGTATCAGTTGCATGCTTAGGTCCCATGCAAGAAATGGGAATGAATTTCAAACACCCTATCACCGTCACTGTAACGCCCTCGATGCGGCTATATCTCCCACGTGTCGAAGCACGACTTAGAGGCATAACCGCATTGAAAGCAATGTCGCAAGTGAGGTAATCTTCACACAACCCATGTAATACATAAGGGAAAGAGATACATAGTTGGCTTACAATCGCCACTTCACGCAATACATGAGTAAAGCATTACATCATACAGATACAATCAAGGTCCGACTACGGAACCAAAATAAAGGAAGACTACGCCAAATGCTACACAGATCCCCGATCGTCCCAACTGGGCTCCACTACTGATCAACTGAAACGAAACAACACAATGAACAAGATCTTCATCGAGCTACTACTTGAGCTCGGGTGCGCCACCTGCACGGTTTCATCGGCACCTACAAACTGGTTTTGGAAGTATCTTTGAGTCACGGGGACTCAACAATCTCACACCCGCGAGATCAAGACTATTTAAGCTTATGGGTAGGAGAATCTAGTGAGGTGGAGCTGCAGCAAGCGACTAGCATATCTGGTGTCTAGCATACGCAAATGAGAGCGAGAAGAGAAAGCAAAAGCACGGTCGAACAACTATGATCAAGAAGTGATCCTAGAACAACCTACGTCAAGCATAACTCCAACACCGTGTTCACCTTCCGGACTCCGCCGAGAAGAGACCATCACGGTTACACACGCCGTTGGTGTATTTTAATTAAGATCAACTTTGGGTTTTCTACAACCGGACATTAACAAATTCCCATCTGCCTCATAACTGCGGACACGACTTTCGAAAGATAATACCCTGCAGGGGTGTCCCAACTTAGCCCATTATAAGCTCTCATGGTCAACGAAGGATATTCCTCCTACCGGGAAGACCCGATCAGTCTTGGAATCCCGGTTTACAAGACATTTCGACAATGGTAAAACAAGACCAGCAAGACCACCCGCTGTGCCGACAAATCCCGATAGGAGCTGCACATATCTCGTTCTCAGGGCACACCGGATAAGCTAAGCGTACAGGTACCGACGTAATCCAAGTTGCCAAGGAATGGTCCCGCACGGTGCTCTAGTTTAGACCAACACTCGGAGGAGCACTGGCCCGGGGGTAAAAATAAAGATGACCCTTGAGTCTGCAGAACCCAAGGGAAAAAGGCTTAGGTGGCAAATGGTAAAACCAAGGTTGGGCCTTGCTGGAGGAGTCTTATTCAAAGCGAACTGTCAAGGGGGTCCCATAAATCACCCAACCGTGTAAGGAACGCAATATCAAGGAACATAACAGCGGCATGACGGAAACTAGGGCGGCAAGAGTGGAACAAAACACCAGGCATAATGCCGAGCCTTCCACCCTTTACCAAGTATATAGATGCATTAATTAAATAAGAGATATTGTGATATGCCAACATAAACATGTTCCAACATGGAGCAATCTTCAACTTCACCTGCAACTAGCAACGCTATAAGAGGGGGTGAGCAAAGCGGTAACATAGCCAAACAACGGTTTGCTAGGAAAGGTGGGTTAGAGGCTTGACATGGCAACATAGGAGGCATGATATAGCAAGTGATAGGCATCATAGCATAGGCATAGCAAAAGAGCGAGCAACTAGCAAGCAAAGATAGAAGTGATTTCGAGGGTATGGTCATCTTGCCTGAAATCCCGCAAGGACGAAGAACGAGACCATGAAGAATAAAAATGGACGTAGTCGAACGGATCCTCACAACTACGGAACGAAACCGAAGCTAACGAGAGAAGCAACCCGGAAACAAACAAACAACATAGTAAACCAACAAGCACAAACATGGCATGATGCACAACCAAGTATGATGCATGTCCGGTTTAAATAGCATGGCATGGCAATATGCACAAACAAAACTACAAGTTAAATGGAGCCCAATATGCAACGAGTTGCATATTGACGAAACACCACATCAATTATTTAGTTCTCTCTCGGTTATGTACCCAACAATATTAAATATTTGCTAACATGGCAAGTGGTGAAGCATAACAAAACTATACCATCTAAACAATTTAAATGGGGCCGGATATAAAAACAACAAATCCGGTAAATCCCCATATGCATTTAGCAATTTATTGCAACAACAATTTTAAACATTTAAATGTTGTTATCATGATGCGGATGACATATACAAGTTTTAAGCAATTTTATGAAAATGTTTACATGAGCATGTTATGAAGCATTTGGTCACCATGGCGGAACGAAAGGGGTGCCACGGCAACGAATCCGAAAATGATGCCACGGCAACATTCCGGTCCCGGTAACTCATGGAGGTACCGGTGCAAAAGGAAGTGTGACGTGAGCAAGTCATGCAAGATGGTGGGGTGATCCTGAATTCCAGGTTCCCACGGGACGGCGGCATGGCAAACGAGGAACGTGCAAAGAAAAACGAGCACGGTGCAAACACGAGCATCTCATACAACACACATGCATTCGTTCACGGGCGGTCGTCATCTCGGGATTATACCTTTGAAGCGTGCATTTCGGAGCGGTTCGGGTTCGGTACGACGTAGAGGAAGTAGTCGTTCACGGGTCATCGTGGGAAGTAGTTCTTCATGTGGCGACGGTAGTGGAAGTAGTCGTTCTCATGGCGGTAGTGGAAGTAGTGGTACACGGCGGTGGCTGTAGTTGTTCAAGGTCTTGGCGGGTCGTCATGTAGCCGTACATGTTCGTCGTGGTACACAGTTCGTAGTGGTACTTGAGATCTTCTGAACTTGCCGGTATTGACGAAATGAAGGGGTACTTGGTCTTGATGTCCACGGGCACAGGAAGTGAAGATGCACGGAGGCAACAACAGCGTACAACGCCAACCCAAGGTGGTCAGTGCGACGGCCACCTGCGGTGGTGCTCAGGACTCGCAACGGTGCTAGCGCTCCATGGAGAAGGCGCTGCTGGTCATGCGTGATGAAGCTCCTCGGGTGCATCTGGTCGGAGTCGAAGAGGAGCGAGGCCGTGACCCTAGGGCGCTCGAGGTGGAGGTAGGGCCAGGATGGACGGGACCGGGAGCGAGGCTTAAGGCGAGGAGGAGAGGTAGCAGGCCGGCGACAGGGTGGTCGGGTCCGACCGGCCATGGCGACTTGGCGAGGCGGCAGGGATGGGACGCCGACGGCAAGGGCGACGCGGAGGTCGGCAATGCACCAACGCGCGGGGTCGGCCTCGAGGAGGTCAACGAGGGGAAGGGCGCGGAGGAGGAGAGGATGGGGCAAGGGCATGAAGGAGCAGGGCGCAGGGAGCTCCGGCTGGTTGAGGCACTTGGCGACACGGACACCGGGGTCAAGGTCCTCGGTCGCGGGGATGGGAGGAGCGGCACAGCTCTGGGGTAGCCGGCGAGCTGCGGGCGGCTGACGCGAGGAGAAGATGGGGATCAGGCTCCTGGCGGCGCTGGAGAGATCGAGCAGGGGGAGTGAGAGGGGGGTTCAATGAGGCTAGGGTTAGGAGGGATTGGTGGGGGCGGCTGGTCCTTGGCCTTGGGCCGGCTCGGGAGGTTGGGAGGCCCAGGCTGCTGGTCTCCTTCTCTCTCTCTCTAGCAGAAAAAAATAGAGAGCATTTCAAAAGAATTAAAAGAAAAGGCCAAGAACAAGAATAAAATGGTGGGACATATTTGTAAGGCTTTACGGAATATTTCCAACCCAGCAAAATGGTTCCAACAAAATAGGAGAAGTTAAATCTAAAATTATTTAACTTGCACCGAAGGAGTTTGAATGGAGTCTAGACTTTAGGAGTAGCCAAAATGTTGAGATTTTTGGTGGAGCTCCGGAAGATGATGAAAGAATAAATGGCAAAGTTGGAGACCAAGAATTGAGATAACAAAGGCATTGGGATTTATTTGCAAGTGTGTTATGATCAATTCCAAAAATGGAATATTTACTATAGCTCTCTAAATATCGAGAGGATATGTTTTAAAGAGAATCACCATGTGAATTCCCTCGATTTAAATGGATCAAAGATCCATGCCATTTATTTAGTTGAGTTGCAAAAGATTTATGAGATGATGGCATGATGACATGATGCAATGCAAAAATAAAAAGGGCAGGCACAAATGAAACACACGGCGAAACCCGGAATATATGGAAGTCTTCTCGAGCATTGGTCTCGGGGCATTACAGTCACTCGGCCACAAACATTGAGATACCTGGTTTTTAAATTCTAGTAAATCCAAAACTCGTCTGAAATTCATGAAACTTGGCATGCTATCATGTAGCGGCATCAACATGCCGTGGTAAAATTTTTGTCCCATTTGGGGCAGGTTTGGGTATAAGCTTCTCACAACAAGCGTGATGGTTTTGGTAGGGAATGTGCCACCTTTGGGGACGAAACGATATCTGTTGCCTCTTATTGCTTTCAAAAAATACCGAGTGTCAACATAGAACAACAATAGTGCTGTGTTCAATTTTGGAATTTTTCGGGGTTCGTTTGGAAATTTTTATACATTAACTGGGTTTTCCAGGAATTTTATGTGCATAATTCAAATTTGAACTACATCCACATTCTCCAGTGCATATAAATTGGTTGAAAAATCAAATCTATGTCCTTGGGTGCATGCTTAGGTCCCATGCAAGAAATGGGAATGAATTTCTAACACCGGGGCACCGTTGATTGCTAGCAAAACATTGAGATACCTGGTTCTTAAATTCTAGTAAATCTAGAACTCATCTGAAATTGATGAAACTTGGCATGCTATCATGGAGCAACATCAACATGTCGTGGTAAAATTTTTGTCCCATTTGGGGCAGGTTTGGGTATATGCTTCTCACAAACCGGAGCTTCTCACAACAAGCATGATGGTTTTCGGTAGGGAACGTCCCACCTTTAGGGATGAAACGATATCCATTGCCTCTTATTGCTTTCAAATTTTTGCTCGTGTCAACATAGAACAATAGGAGTGTTGTGTGAATTTTTGTGATTTTTTGGGGTTCGTTTGGACATTTTTTATACATTAACTGGGTTTTCAATGCATTTATGTGCATAATTCAAATTTGAACTACATGCACATGCTCAAGTGCATATAAATTGGTTGAAAAATTAAATATGTGTCCTTGGGTGCATGCTTAGGTCCCATGCAAGAAATGGGAATGAATTTCAAACACCATGGCACCATTGATTGCCGGCAAAACATTGAGATGCCTGGTTTTTAAATTCTAGTAAATACAAAACTCGTCTGAAATTCATGAAACTTGGCATGCTATCATGGAGCGGCATCAACATGCCATGGTACAAATTTTGTCCCATTTGGGGCAGGTTTGCGTATATGCTTCTCACAAACCGGAGCTTCTCACAACAAGCATGATGGTTTCCGGTAGGGAACGTCCCACCTTTGGGGATGAAATGATATCCATTGCCTCTTATTGCTTTCAAATTTGTGCTCGTGTCAACATAGAACAACAGGAGTGTTGTGTGAATTTTTGTGAATTTTCGGGGTTCGTTTGGACATTTTTTATACATTAACTGGGTTTTCAATGCATTTATGTGCATAATTGAAATTTGAACTACATGCACATGCTCAAGTGCATATAAATTGGTTGAAAAATTAAATCAGTGTCCTTGGGTGCATGCTTAGGTCCCATGCAAGAAATGGGAATGAATTTCAAACACCAGGGCACCATTGATTGCCGGCAAAACATTGAGATGCCTGGTTTTTAAATTCTAGTAAATCCAAAACTCGTAGAAATTCATGAAACTTGGCATGCTATCATGGAGCGGCATCAACATGCCATGGTAAACATTTTGTCCCATTTGGGGCAGGTTTCGGTATATGCTTCTCACAAACAGGAGCTTCTCACAACAAGCATGATGGTTTTCGGTAGGGAACGTCCCACCTTTGGGGACGAAACGATATCCATTGCCTCTTATTGCTTTCAAAATTTTGCTCGTGTCAAAATAGAACAACAGGAGTGTTGTGTGAATTTTTGGAGTTTGTTTGGACATTTTTTATACATTAACTGGGTTTTCAATGCATTTATGTGCATAATTCAAATTTGAACTACATGCACATGCTCCAGTGCATATAAATTGGTGGAAAAATTAAATCTGTGTCCTTGGGTGCATGCTTAGGTCCCATGCAAGAAGTGGGAATGAATTTCAAACACCAGGGCACCATTGATTGCCGGCAAAACATTGAGATGGCTGGTTTTTAAATTCTAGTAAATCCAAAACTCGTCTGAAATTCATGAAACTTGGTATGCTATCATGGAGCGGCATCAACATGCCATGGTACAAATTTTGTCCCATTTGGGGCAGGTTTGGGTATATGCTTCTCACAAACCGGAGCTTCTCACAACAAGCATGATGGTTTTCGGTAGGGAACGCCCCACCTTTGGGGACGAAACGATATCCATTGCCTCTTATTGCTTTCAATTTTTTTTCTCGTGTCAACATAGAACAACAGGAGTGTTGTGTGAATTTTTTGATTTTTCGGGATTCGTTTGGACATTCTATGCATTAACTGAGTTTTCAATGCATTTATGTGCATAATTCAAATTTGAACTACATGCACGTGCTCCAGTACATATAAATTGGTTGAAAAATCAAATCTGTGTCCTTGGGTGCATGCTTAAGTCCCATGCAAGAAATGGGAATGAATTTCAAACACCAGGGCACCGTTGATTGCCGGCAAAACATTGAGATGCTTGGTTTTTAAATTCTAGTAAATCCAAAACTCGTCTAAAATTCATGAAACTTGGCATGCTATCATGTAGCGGCATCAACATGTGGTGGTACAAATTTTGTCCCATTTGGGGCAGGTTTGGGTATATACTTCTCACAAACCGGAGCTTCTCATAACAAGCATGATGGTTTTCGGTAGGGAACGTCCCACCTTTGGGGACGAAACAATATCCATTGCCTCTTATTGCTTTCAATTTTTTTTTCTCGTGTCAACATAGAACAACAGGAGTGTTGTGTGAATTTTTGTGATTTTTTGGGGTTCGTTTAGACATTTTTATGCATTTACTGAGTTTGCAATGCATTTGTGTGCATAATTCAAATATGAACTACATGCACATGCTCCAGTGCATATAAATTGGTTGAAAAATCAAATCGGTGTCCTTGGGTGCATGCTTAGGTCCCATGCAAGAAATGGGAATGAATTTCAAACACCAGGGGATCGTTGATTAACGGCAAAACATTGAGATGCCTTGTTTTTAAATTCTAGTAAATCCATAACTCATCTGAAATTCATGAAACTTGGCATGCTATCATGGAGCGGCATCAACATGCCGTGGTACACATTTTGTCCCATTTGGGGCAGGTTTGGATATATGCTTCTCAGAAACTGGAGCTTCTCACAACAAGCATGATGGTTTTCGGTAGGGAACGTCCCCCCTTTGGGGACGAAACGATATCCATTGCCTCTTATTGCTTTCAAATTTTTTTCTCGTGTCAACATAGAACAACAGGAGTGTTGTGTGATTTTTTTGTCATTTTTCGGGGTTCGTTTGGACATTTTTATGCATTAACTGAGTTTTTAATGCATTTCTGTGCATAATTCAAATTTGAACTACATGCACATGCTCCAGTGCATATAAATTGGTTAAAAAATGAAATCTGTGTCCTTGGGTGCATGCTTAGGTCCCATGCAAGAAATGGGAATGAATTTCAAGCACCAGGGCACCGTTGATTGCCGGCAAAACATTGAGATGCCTGGTTTTTGAATTCTTGTAAATCCAAAATTCTGTTAACCATTCACGTGACGCCACGTGTCTTGGTTTTAATGGCTGTAGGAGGTGCCGTGCGAACAGCTGCTCGACCTTGACTGAACGGGAGGCGTGCAAGCTGTCCTCAAGTGTGCAGGCTCACCGGGAAGCATGCGAGCTGTACGCTGCGCAGGCTCACTGGGAAGTGAGCCCTTTGACTTCCATGGCCGCCCGCCTTGCTCGCATCCTCTCCATTAATGGCACCCAAGCCGCAGTTTAATTCACTTTTTAAATATAGAACACTCATCACAGATGTTTTAGTTAGAACACCCGTAGGCAAACCGACAGCTTCCCTAGGAAGCCAAGAGAAAATGTGCCGAGCAAGATTTCTGCAGCTCTTGATCGCAAACGATTTAGATAGAACACCCGTATGCAAAGTGAGAGCAGCGCAGGATTTGTGCATTCCTTCAATGCAAACGATTGTTTTGGATGACCCGTGTGCAACCACGTACAAACAATTTGGTAAGATTTGCATCTGTCATATTAGGTATGTTGCCATTTGTCAAACTGGAAAGATTTACATTTGTTGATCTAGTAACGTTGCCATTTGTCAATCCTTGTAACACTGCGATTTGTCAAAATATGCAGCTATATATCATTAGCACTATGTAATTTTTGCAACTAAAATTCAGTAATTAAGCATAGATTTCATTCATAGATCAAGCAATCATTCTTAATTTATACAAACAGTTCAACTCGACAGATGAACCGACCAAACTTCTCCCCAATTGTTGCCAACCACGTACTGAAATAGCTAGTTCAACTATATATACTAGATAATTTTAAGTATGTTGTACAGTTCGACCACACATCTATAGTCAGATGAACTGAACAAAATAGCCCCTAAATACTACTACTACCACGGAGGGGCTTTGTGCTACTTCCAGCAGCCTCTCCTCTGCCGAGCGCGCCCAGTAAGAGGCAGAGGAGGAGGAGGAGCCTACCGACGAGCTGGAAAAATGCAATACGGTGCCTGCCGCTGCTGCAAGTTCAGCGACGCTCGCCAGCTCGAACACCCAATACCGCTCCATACGATCCCTCTCGAAGCGGCCGGACTGCTCGTAGATCTCCTGATTCCTCGCCTCTGCGTCGATGTGTGCTGCGGCCACGTCTGCGGTAAGGCTCTTTGCATGCTCTACGAGGCGCTCCTCCTCCTCCCGCAGGAACTTGAAGTAGTGCGCAAGGTCGCTGACGCACGTGCGGGCCTCCACCTCCACCTCCCTCCTTCAGGCGACGGTGGCGGAGCGGGTGATGATCCTGGCGGTCGATGGTGGGCTGGCGGCCACGGTGGCCGACGATGGGGTGGCGGCCATGACCACTGATGACCCACAAGTATAGGGGATCTATTGTAGTCCTTTAAATAAGTAAGAGTGTCGAACCCAACGAGGAGGAGAAGGAAATGATAAGCGGTTTTCAGGAAGGTATTCTCTGCAAGTACTGAAATAAGTGGCAACAAATAGTTTTGTGATAAGATAGTTTGTAACGAGCAACAAGTAACAAAAGTAAATAAAGTGCAGCAAGGTGGCCCAATCCTTTTTGTAGCAAAGGACAAGCCTGGACAAACTCTTATATAAGGAAAAGCGCTCCCGAGGACACATGGGAATATCGTGACGCTAGTTTTCATCACGTTCATATGACTCGCGTTCGGTACTTTGATAATTTGATATGTGGGTGGACCGGTGCTTGGGTGTTGTTCTTACTTAAACAAGCATCCCACTTATGATTAACCTCTATTGCAAGCATCCGCAACTACAACAAAAGTATTAGGTACACCTAACCATAGCATGAAACATGTGGATTCAAAACAGCCCCTTACGAAGCAACGCATAAACTAGGGTTTAAGCTTCTGTCAATCTAGCAACCCATCATCTACTTATTACTTCCCAATGCCTTCCTCTAGGCCCAAATAATGGTGAAGTGTTATGTAGTCGAAGTTTGATACGTCTCCGTTGTATCTACCTTTCCAAACACTTTTGCCCTTGTTTTGGACTCTAACTTGTATGATTTGAATGGAACTAACCCAGACTGACGCTGTTTTCAGCAGAATTGCCATGATGTTGTTTTATGTGCAGAAAACAAAAGTTCTGGGAATGACCTGAAACTCCACGGAATACCTTAGAATAAATAATAAAAAATCCTCGCCAAAGATGAAGAACAGGGGGCCCACACCCAGTGCGCGAGGGTGGGGGGCGCCCCCCTAGGGCGCGGCCCCAACCTCGTGGGCCCCCTAGAGACCTTCCGACGCCAACTCCAACTCTATATATTTGCTTTCGGGGAGAAAAAAATAGGAGAGAAGAAATCATCGCGTTTTACGATACGGAGCCGCCGCCAAGCCCTAACACCTCACGGGAGGGCTGATCTGGAGTCCGTTCGGGGCTCCGGAGAGGGGGATTCGTCGCCGTCGTCATCATCAACCATCCTCCATCACCATTTTCATGATGCTCACCGTCGTGCGTGAGTAATTCCATCGTAGGCTTGCTGGACGGTGATGGCTTGGATGAGATTTATCATGTAATCGAGCTAGTTTTGTTAGGGTTTGATCCCTAGTATCCACTATATTCTGAGATTGATGTTGCTATGACTTATCTATGCTTAATGCTTGGCACTAGGGCCCGAGTGCCATGATTTCAGATCTGAACCTATTATGTTTTCATGAATATATGTGTGTTCTTGATCCTATATTGCAAGTCTATAGTCACCTACTATGTATTATGATCCGGCAACCCCGAAGTGACAATAATCGGGACCACTCCCGGTGATGACCATAGTTTGAGGAGTTCATGTATTCACTATGTGCTAATGCTTTGTTCCGGTTCTATTAAAAGGAGGCCTTAATATCCCTTAGTTTCCAATAGGACCCCACTGCCACGAGAGGGTAGGACAAAAGATGTCATGCAAGTTCTTTTCCATAAGCACATATGACTATATTCGGAATACATGCCTATATTACATTGATGAATTGGAGCTAGTTTTGTGTCACCCTATGTTATGACTGTTACATGATGAACCGCATCTGGCATAATTATCCATTACAGGTCCAATGCCTACGAGCTTTCCATATACTGGTTTACGCTTATTTACTTTTCCGTTGCTGCTGTTACAATCACTACAAAACACCAAAAATATTACTTTTGCTTCCTTTACTTTTGTTGCCGTTACCACTACTATCATATTACTTTGCTACTAAACACTTTGCTGCAGATATTAAGTTTCTAGGTGTGGTTGAATTGACAACTCAGCTGCTAATACTTGAGAATATTCTTTGGCTCCCCTTGTGTCGAATCAATAAATTTGGGTTGAATACTCTACACTCGAAAGCTGTTGCGATCCCCTATACTTGTGGGTTATCAAGACTAATTTCTGGCGCAGTTGCCGGGGAGCATAGCTCTATTCTTTGAGTCACTTGGGATCTATATCTGCTGGAAACTATGAAGAACTTGAAAGACGCCAAGACAACAATTTATCCCTCAACTACGAGGGGAGGTAAGGAACTGCCATCTAGCTCTGCACTTGATTCACCTTCTGTTATGAGTAAGCTTGCGACACCTAAACCTGCTTTTGTTATTTGTTCTGATATGTCGCATGTTATTGATGATGCCACTTCTGCTATGCATGATACTTATGATGAAACTACTTCTATGCCTGATACTACTGTGCCCCTAGGTGAATTTCTTGATGAACAAATTGCTAGGGCTAGAGAGAAAGAAATTATTGAATCTGATTATAATGATGAAAGTGATGATGAAGATAGGCCTATTATTCCTGAGGGTTATGTTTTTGATATGGAATCTTCTGCCACAATTCTAGCTTGCAGAGATCATCATGAACTTAAAAGGCTATTAGTTAAATGGAACAAAGAATCTCTTAAAGATAAAATGAGGCCTGACCCTGCTTTTGCTACTTCACCTATCTATGTTCCTGATAAGGATTATGAATTCTCTGTTGATCCTGATATAATTACTTTGGTTGAATCTGATCCTTTCCATGGTTATGAATCTGAAAATGTTGTGGCACATCTTACTAAATTAAATGATATAGCCACCCTGTTCACTAATGATGAGAGATCTCGTTACTTCTATATCCTTAAAATATTAACGTTCTCATTAAAGGGTGATGCTAAGATATGGTTGAATTCTCTTGATCCTGGTTGTGTCGTAGTCCCCAGGATATGATTTATTACTTCTCTGCTAAATATTTCACTGCTCATAAGAAACAAGCTGCCTTAAAGGAAATATAGAACTTTGTGCAAATTAAAGAAGAGAGTCTCCCACAAGCTTGGGTGAGGCTTCTCAAGTTACTTAATGCTTTGCCTGATCATCCTCTTAAGAAAAATGAAATACTAGATATCTTTTATAATAGACTAACAGATGCTTCCAGAGATTACCTGGATAGTTGCGCTGATTCTCTTTTCAGGGAAAGAACACCGGATGAAGCTGAAATTCTATTGAATAATATGTTGACAAATGAAAATAATTGGGCACCTCCTGAGCCAGCTCCTGCTCCAATTAATGATCCTATTCCTAAACCAACTCCGAAGAAGAGAGGTGTTCTATTTCTCAGTCCCGAGGATATGCAAGAGGCAAAGAAATCTATGAAAGAAAAAGGTATTAAGGCTTAAGATGTTAAGAATTTACCTCCTATTGAAGAAATACATGGTCTAAATTTACCGCCTGTTGAAGAAACATATGATCTTGATCCATTACCTATTGAAGAACCTCCTGATCCCGATAACCCGACACAGGTATTAAAGGTAAATTCTCTCTATAGATTTGATGAAGGTGATATTCCTCACTATAAGTCTGCTAGACAATGCTTAGAAGAGTTTGACAACTTTATTGTCAAACAAGAAAATTTTAATGCATACTTTGGTAGACAATTGAAATATGATTCCGATATGATTAAACACTTGGGTGATTATATGGCTAATATTAGAGGTGAACTTAAACTTGTTAGCAAGCATGCTTCTATGGTTACCACTCAAGTAGAACAAGTACTTAAAGCTCAAAAAGAATTGCTCGATGAAATGAATAGTAAGAAAAATGATTATGATGTTAGAGTGGCTACTAGAACTGGTAGAATGACTCAGGAACCTTTGTATCCTGAAGGCCCCCCTAAGAGAATTGAGCAAGATTCTCAGAGAAATAATATTGATGCACCTAGTTCCTCTAAAAGGAAGAAAAAGAAAAATGATAGAACTGTGCAAACTTCTAGTGAACCTATTGCTGAACCTCTAGATAATCCAAATGATATCTCTATGTCTGATGCCGAAACACAATCTGGTAATGAACATGAACCTAATGAAAATGTTAATGATGCTGTTCATGATGATGCTCAACCTAGTAATGATAATGATGTAGAAATTGAACCTGATGTTGATCTTGATAACCCACAATCAAAGAATCAACGTTATGATAAGAGAGACTTTGTTGCTTGGAAACATGGTAAAGAAAGAAAACCATGGGTTCAGAAGCCCATGCCTTTTCCTCCCAAACAATCCAAGAAAAAGGATGATGAGCATTTTGAGCGCTTTGCTGAAATGATTAGACCTATATTTTTGCGTATGTGATTGACTGATATGCTCAAAATGAATCCTTATGCTAAATATATGAAAGATATTGTTACTAATAAGACAAAGATACCGGAAGCTGAAATTTCCACCATGCTTGCGAATTATACTTTTAAGGGTGGAATACCAAAGAAACTTGGAGATCCAGGAGTACCTACTATACCATGCTCCATTAAAAGAAACTATGTTAAAACTGCTTTATGTGATCTTGGAGCCGGTGTTAGTGTTATGCCTCTCTCTTTATATCGTAGACTTGACTTGAATAAGTTGACACCTACTGAAATATCTTTGCAAATGGCTGATAAATCAACTGCTATACCTGTGGGTATTTGTGAGGATGTGCCTGTTGTGGTTGCAAACGTTACTATTTTAACGGACTTTGTTATTCTTGATATCCCCGAGGATGATAGTATGTCTATTATTCTTGGAAGACCTTTTCTTAATACTGCAGGGGCTGTTATTGATTGCACCAAAGGCAATGTCACTTTTCATGTTAATGGTAATGAGCATACGGTACACTTTCCGAGGAAACAACCTCAAGTTCATAGTATCAACTCTATTGGAAAAATTCCATCGATTATATTTGGAGGTTTTGAATTTCCTCTTCCTACTGTCAAGAAGAAATATGATATTATTATTATTGGGGATGTGCATATCCCCATTGAGGTAACGTAGTGTTATTCGAAATTTCTCCGGTTCCATGTTAATCGGAATGAGTTCGTTAACAAGGCTTGATCAACCTTGTTAGTGGATTCCTTTTGATGAGCATGAGATGGATGAAACTAGAAGGCACAACCCTCTGTACCCCCCTTTATACTTTCTGTTATTTAGTAGAAATAAAGTAAAAATAGTATTTTTCTGTCTATTTCCTGGTTTATCCGTGCAATATAAAAATACCCCGAAAGTAAAAGTCCTCAGAATGGCATGCCAATTTAATATGATTTTTTCGGGAATATTTGAGGATTTATGGTGCAAAAATCACCGCGGGGGGAGCTGCCACCTGGTCACGAGGGTGGAGGGTGCGCCCTACCCCCTGGGCGCGCCCCCTGCCTCGTGGGCCCATGGTGGCCCTCCTCCATTTATTCTAGCACCCATCCTCTTCTTCTTCCTCACACAAACACGAATATCCAACTCAAGCACGAGTTCTAGCTCTCTTTGCTGTGATTTTCGATCTCCTTGCTCAAAGCACCTCTCGCAAAACTGCTTGGGGAGATTGCTCCTTGGTATGTGACTCCTCCATTGGTCCAATTAGTTTTTGTTCTAGTGCTTTATTCTTTGCAAATTTTTGCTGCATAGGTGACCATGTTCTTGAGCTTGCATGTCAAAATTATATGGTTCCAAGTAGTTCTAATGCTTGATATAGGCCCTAGGCATTTTTAGGAGTTGTTGCTATCAATTTTGTTGAGCTTTGTTCACTTTTGTTTGAAGTTACTAAAAATTTCAGAATATTGCAGAAAAATAATGAAGAGACTTTTGAGGGGCTCATCTAGCCGAAGCTCAAAGGAAAAACAAAATGAAGAAGCACAGAGGCCCAAATATAATTTGCCTCGTACCGCGGAAGTCCGGCCGTGTGAATGGCCTTCAGATAACTTCCCGAGACAAGCCGGGATTTATGAGGATTTCTATTCTCTGATTGAAAATGCTGGCCTCACCGACTTCGTCCGCGACCAACGTCATCAGTATCTCTTACTCACAAATACTTTTGTGCAAAACTTCTACTTTTTCCCTAAAGAATCACCTCCTTCAGTAGAGTTTCATTTATATGACATTGTTAAGAAGATGCCATTTGCTGAATTTTGCAAAGTTTGCAACATACCCCCTGAGGGTACCTTAGAGGAACCACACCGTAAAGAGGTGGAAGCATTCATTAACACTATCTCTGTGGGAGAAACCAGGAAGGTTTCTGATGCAAGAATCACTAGCATACATTTTCCTTTATTACGCTTTTTTGCCTTATTTGCTAGTCGTTGCTTGATTGGTCGCGGGAACTGTGGAAACCTTAGTGTTCCTGATATTATTATTTTGTTCCATGGTTTATACCGCGATAACACTGTTAGTATGGGCGGAATTATTGCTAGACGGTTAAGTATGAACCGTACTAAGGGTCCCATCTTTGGAGGCATTTATGCTTCGTGCCTCGCTGCACATTTTAACATAGCTATTAGGCTTCATGAGAAAGAAGAAAAATTGCTGCCTAGTGCTTTTCTAGACTATAAGAGTATGCTAGCGCATGATTTTCTTGTCAAGGGCAGGGAAGGAGAGCTCAAGTATAAATTATTCTTTCATAAAAATCATCCTGAAACTATTACCTTGCCTGCTCCTTCTTTGTTTAATTTTGTAGGACCCTATCTCGTTTCGTGGGATGCCATCCAAGCTTACAAGAATCCTGTACCAGCCCCGGAACCGGAACCACAAGAGGAACCTCCACGACAGTCTGTTTATTCTTGGGATCCAGAGATGGCTGTCAGCCAATGGCAGTCAGAGTCCTCTTCATCACAGTATGATCCCAACTATTCTTCGTCACAGTACGACCCCAGCTACACCTACGGGTATCCGCCAGGCTATCCCTGGCCATAAACCAACTTAGGCCAAAAGCCTAAGCTTGGGGGTGTACATATTTCTCACCGACATTACATTTATGTTCACACACACTCATTGCTAGATGTCGGTGCTCATACTCTTTCACTGTAATATCCATGCTAGTTTATTTTCTCTTTCCTGCTTTCTTCTTGTGTGCTTGTTAAACCTTAAGAAAAACAAAAAAATAGTAATAGTTTACTTTTCTGCTGTAGTAGTAATAATTAAAAAGAAAACCCAAAAATATTTCACGTTCTTCTTTTGCTTGTTGGGAGCTTTCCCGTGTAAATAGTTTTATTTCTTTTCTTTTCTTTGGGGGTCGATAGGAGAAGACCATGATTAAATTGTTGAAGTGGCTCTTATATGCATGATTGTTGATTTAACCAAGAGCCCATATTGCCTTGTCTTCTCCTGTTTATTGAATGCTCGCAGATTCCAGCTTAGTCCAATGTACGTACACTCTTATTATTATTCACATCGTTCGGTCGTGCAAGTGAAAGGCAATTATGATGATATATGATGGACTGACTGAGATGGGAAAAGCTGGTATGAACTCGACCTCTTTTGTTTTTGTAAATATAATGAGTTCATCGTTCTTGATTTAGCTTATTATGAATAAACATGTTTGCAATGACAATTAGAGATCATAGTTGCTTATGCCATGCTTGATTAGCTATGAGTTATAATGGTTTACCTTGCGTGCCAACATGCTATTAAGATGGTTATGATGTGGTATAGTGGGGTGGTATCCTCCTTTGAATGATTTAAGTGACTTGACTTGGCACATGTTCACGCATGTAGTTGAAACAAAATCAACATAGCCTTCATGATATTTATGTTCATGGTGGATTATATCCTACTCATGCTTGCATCCAATGTTTATTAATTTTAATGCATGTACATGGCTGTTGTCACTCTCTAGTTGGTCGCTTCCCAGTCTTTTCTTAGCCTTCACTTGTACTAAGCGGAAATACTGCTTGTGCATCCAATCCCTTAAACACCAAAGTTATTTCAGATGAGTCCACTATACCTTCCTATATGCGGTATCTACCTGTCGTTCCAAGTAAATTTGTATGTGCCAAACTCTAAACCTTCAAATAAACATTCTATTTTGTATGCTCGAATAGCTCATGTATCAACTAAGGCTGCCCTTATCTTCCATGTTAGGGGGTTATTCTCAAGAGGAGTGGACTCCGCTCCTCACTCACGAGAAAATGGCTGGTCACCGGGATGCCCAGTCCCATGCTTTATGCAAACTAAATCAAAATTAATTGCAAACAAAACTCCCCCTAGGACCTGATGTATGTTGGAGGCACTCGTTGTTTCGAGCAAGCCATGGATTGATGCTTGTTGGTGGAGGGGGAGTATAAACTTTACCATTCTGTTTGGGAACCGCCTATAATGTGTGTGACATGGAAGATATCGCCATCTCTTAGTTGTTATGTTGACAATGAAAGTATACCGCTCAAAATATTATTTATCTCTATTTCAAAACCGAGCTCTGGCACCTCTACAAATCCCTGCTTCCCTCTGCGAAGGGCCTATCCATTTACTTTTATGTTGAGTCATCACCCTAGTATTAAAGAGCACTAGCTGGAGAGCACAACTGTCATTTGCATTCATCAATATTAATTTATATTGGGTGTGACTATGATTGGATCTCTTTTACCATGAATTACAATGTCTAGTCAGTCCTTGATCTTTAAAGGTGCTCTACATTTATGTTTTGCGTTCTCAGAAAGGGCTAGCGAGATACCATCCTGCTATATCATATTATGATTGTTTTGAGAAAGTGTTGTCATCCGAGATTTATTATTATGGCTCGCTAGTTGATTATGCTATTGATATGAGTAATCATGAGACCTGAGAATTATTGCAAATGTGGTTAGTTATGATATTTGCTGAAAACTTGAATGCTGGCTTGACATATTTACAACAACAAGAGAAAACAGAGTTTGTAAAAGTGTTTCTTTTTCTCTTTCAGTTCGTCAACTGAATTGCTTGAGGACAAGCAAGGGTTTAAGCTTGGGGGAGTTGATACGTCTCCGTCGTATCTACTTTTCCAAACACTTTTGCCCTTGTTTTGGACTCTAACTTGTATGATTTGAATGGAACTAACCCGGACTGACGCTATTTTCAGCAGAATTGCCATGATGTTGTTTTATGTGCAGAAAACAAAAGTTCTCGGAATGACTTGAAACTCCACGGAATATCTTAGAATAAATAATAAAAAAAATACTCGCCAAAGATGAAGACCAGGGGGCCCACACCCTATCCACGAGGGTGGGGGGCGCCCCCCCCCCTAGGGCGCGTCCCCTTCCTCGTGGGCCCCTTGGAGACCTCCCGACGCCAACTCCAACTCTATATATTTGCTTTCGGGGAGAAAAAAATTGGAGAGAAGAAATCATCGCGTTTTACAATACGGCGCCGCCACCAAGCCCTAAAACCTCTCGGGAGGGCTGATCTCGAGTCCGTTCGGGGCTCCGGAGAGGGGTATTCGTCGCCGTCGTCATCATCAACCATCCTCCATCACCAATTTCATGATGCTCACCGCCATGCGTGAGTAATTCCATCGTAGGCTTGCTGGACGGTGATGGGTTGGATGAGATTTATCATGTAATCGAGTTAGTTTTGTTAGGGTTTGATCCCTAGTATCCACTATGTTCTGAGATTGATGTTGCTATGACTTTGCTATGCTTAATGCTTGTCACTAGGGCCAGAGTGCCATGATTTCAGATCTGAACCTATTATGTTTTCATGAATATATGTGTGTTCTTGATCCTATCTTGCAAGTCTATAGTCACCTACTATGTGTTATGATCCGGCAACCCCGAAGTGACAATAATCGGGACCACTCCCGGTGATGACCATAGTTTGAGGAGTTCATGTATTCACTATATGCTAATGCTTTGTGCCGGTTCTCTATTAAAAGGAGGCCTTAATATCCCTTAGTTTCCAATAGGACCCCGCTGCCACGGGAGGGTAGGACAAAAGATGTCATGCAAGTTCTTTTCCATAAGCACGTATGACTATATTCGGAATACATGCCTACATTACATTGATGAATTGGAGCTAGTTCTGTGTCACCCTATGTTATGACTGTTACATGATGAACCGCATCCGGCATTATTATCCATTACTGGTCCAATGCCTACGAGCTTTCCATATACTGGTTCACGCTTATTTACTTTTCTGTTGCTGCTGTTACAATCACTACAAAACACCAAAAATACTACTTTTGCTTCCTTTACTTTTGTTGCCGTTACCACCACTATCATATTACTTTGATACTAAACACTTTGCTGTAGATATTAAGTTTCCAGGTGTGGTTGAATTGACAACTCAGCTGCTAATACTTGAGAATATTCTTTGGCTCCCATTGTGTCGAATCAATAAATTTGGGTTGAATACTCTACCCTCGGAAGCTATTGCGATCCCCTATACTTGTGGGTTATCAACTTTCACATAACACCACTAGAGGCTAGACAACATACATCTCATCAAAATATCGAACGAATACCAAATTCACATGACTACTAATAGCAAGACTTCTCCCATGTCCTTAGGAACAAACGTAACTATTCACAAAGCACATTCATGTTCATAATCTGAGGGGTATTAATATGCATAATGGATCCGAACATATGATCTTCCACCAAACAAACCAACTAACATCAACTACAAGGAGTAATCAACACTACTAGCAACCTACTAGTACCAATCCAGGACTTGGAGACAAGAATTGGATACAAGAGATGAACTAGGGTTTGGAGATGAGATGGTGCTGATGAAGATGTTGATGGAGATTTCCCTCTCCCAATGAGAGGAGCGTTGGTGATGATGATGGCGATGATTTCCCCCTCCCGGAGGGAAGTGTCCCCGGTAGAACAGCTCTGCCGGAGCCCTAGATTAGTTCCGCCAAGGTTCCGCCTCGTGGCGGCGGAGTTTCGTCCCGAAAGGTTGCTTATTACTTTTTCCTCGAAGAAAGACCTCATATAGCAGAAGATGGCCATCGGAGAGCCAACAGGGGGCCCACGAGGTAGGGGGCGCGCCCAGGGGGGTAAGGCGCGCCCCCACCCTCATGGACAGGTGGGGCCCCCTCTGGTGAACTTCTTCCGCTCAATATTTTTTATTATTTCCAAAAATGACTTCCGTGGAGTTTCAGGACTTTTAGAGTTGTGCAGAATTGGTCTCTAATATTTGCTCCTTTTCCAGCCCAGAATTCCAGCTGCCAGCATTCTCCCTCCTTATGTAAACCTTGTAAAATAAGAGAGAATAGGCATAAGTATTGTGACAAAACTTGTAATAACAACCCATAATGCAATAAATATCGATATAAAAGCATGATGCAAAATGGACGTATCAACTCCCCCAAGCTTAGACCTCGGTTGTCCTCAAGCGGAAGCCGATAACGATAAATATGTCCCCATGTTTAGAGGTAGAGGTGTCGATAAAATAAAATACGGACATGAGGGCATCATGATTCTTTTCATAACAACATATATAGATATTGTCATATGATTTCTTATGCTCAAGTAATAATCCATTCACAATGCAAAAGTACGAATCATAAACTTTATTGAGAACCAACAAACTGTAATCTCAGTCATTGAAGCAATTGCAATTTATCATAACATCAGAACGAGTCTATGTCAGAGCTCAATAGCAAGTCCACATACTCAACTATTATTTAGTCTTTCATAATTGCTAACACTCACACGATACTTGTGGTTACGGAGTTTTAATTGGACACAGAGAAAGATAGGGGCTTATAGTTTCACCCCCAACCTTTTACCTCAAGGGTAATGTCAACAATAATAACTCATGCTCCCCCACATCCAACTAGATATATCTATCAGGATCTTTCCAACATAATGTGCTTGCCAAAGGATAAAATGTAAAAGGGAAAGGTGAAGATCACCATGACTCTTGCATAAGGTAGAAGATAATAGTAACATATAGGTCCTTCGTAGAGGGAAGCAGAGGTTGCCATGCGCTTTTATGGTTGGATGCACGAAATCTTAATGCGAAAGAATGTCACTTTATATTGCCCCTTGTGATTTGAACCTTTATTATGCAGTCCATCGCTTTTATTTCTTCCACATCACAAGATCGCATAAAGCTTATTTCCCCCACACCAATCAATCATACATATTTAGAGAGCAATTTTTATTGCTTTGCACCGATGACAACTTACTTGAAGGATCTTACTCAATCCATAGGTAGGTATGGTGGACTCTCATGGTAAAACTGGTTTAAGGGTTTTGGAAGAACAAGTAGTATCTCTACTTGGTGCTGAGAATTTGGCTAGCATGAGGGGGAAAGGCAAGCTCAACATGTTGGATGATCCATGACAACATACTTTATCTCAGATATAAGAAAACATAACTCATTACGTTGTCTTCCTTGTCCAACATCAACTCTTTAGCATGTCATATTTTAATGAGTGCTCCCAATCATAAAAGATGTCAATGATAATATATTTATATGTGAAACCTCTCTTTCTTTTATTCACTCAAGATCATGGCAAAATAATCAAACCCTTGACTCAACACTAATCTTTATTATATAGCTCACGGACTCGATTACAAAGAGAGACCATAAAGCAAAACTCAAAACTAGATCATGCCATAAACTTTATTCTACTAGATCAAGATACTACTAATAGGATCGAACTAAGAAAAACGGTAAAGATAGGCGTGTGATTGTGATACGATACCGGGGCACCTCCCCCAAGCTTGGCAGTTGCCAAGGGGAGTGCCCATACCCACGTGATTATATCTCCTTCTTTGGTGATGGTGTAATATTCTTGGCGATGATTCCCCTCAAGATACGGTTCTCCTCCTCGAGCTTATTGAGTTGCTGCTTGAGGTCCATTATTTCCTTACGAAGCTTTCCTGTGACAGCTAAAGCCCCTTGCACCCAACGGTGTTGCATAGCTACGGGAGAACAAGTGACACTCCTCTTCATATTTTCATAAGAAAGAAATCTAACATTGGAAGGGATAACCGAGTTTGGAATGGCTGAGCTCTGTAGTTCTCCCATTGTGAACCCAGCTCGGAAGCGAGAAGTGACTTCTTGATCCTCCATGGCATCTACCCTCATCAAGTCAGCCTCCATCTCTTCCTCCGTTGCTGGCCCAAAGTGGTCAGCGTTGCTGTTTGCCCTTGGTTCCGATGCCGGATGAGACACCCGGCTCTCCCCGACTGACTCTTGAGAAGACATCTTGCTCTAATATGCAGCAGCAACAGCTCAAAACAAAAACATAGGATATTTGCGTGATACAGGAGTCAAAACCTTCGGGAGGTTATACAATGAATTTTTACCAACCAAAATACATAAAGTGCAAGAAAACGGAGTCTGGAAGGAACAAGAGGTGCCCACAAGGTAGGGGGGCGCGCCCTCCACCCTCGTGGAGTCCTCGTGTCCTTCCCGGACTGCTACTTATTTTTCTATTTTTCTAAATATTCCAAAACAGAGAAATATTTCCTTAAAAATTGTTTTGGAGTCGGTTTACTTACCGTACCACATACCTATTCCTTTTCGGAGTCTGAAACGTTCTGGAAAGTGTCCCTTATTTATTCCTCCGGGGTTACGGTTTCAATAACATTGGTTTCAACATTTATAGGATCACCTGAGATATAATGTTTGATTCTTTGACCGTTCACCACCTTCGTATTTCTGCCTTCGAAGTTGTTGATTTTTATGGCACCGGAATGATAGTCCTTCTCGATAACGTAAGGGCCTTCCCATTTAGAGAGAAGTTTTCCTGCAAAAAATCTTAAACGAGAGTTGTATAGCAATACATAATCACCTCCGTTAAACTCACGCTTTTGTATCCTTTTGTCATGCCATCTTTTAACCTTTTCTTTAAATAACTTGGCATTTTCATAAGCTTGGGTTCTCCATTCATCAAGTGAGCTAATATCAAATAACCTCTTCTCACCGGCAAGTTTGAAATCATAGTTGAGCTCTTTAATAGCCCAATATTCCTTATGTTCTAGTTCGAGAGGTAAGTGACATGCTTTTCCATAAACCATTTTATACGGAGACATACCCATAGGATTTTTATATGCAGTTCTATAGGCCCATAATGCATCATCAAGTTTCTTTGACCAATTCTTTCTAGACCTATTGAGAGTCTTTTGCAAAATTAATTTGAGTTCTCTATTACTCAATTCTACTTGACCACTACACTGTGGGTGATAAGGAGATGCAATTCTATGATTAACATCATACTTAGCAAGCATTTTACGGAAAGCACCATGAATAAAATGTGAACCACCATCAGTCATTAAATATCTAGGGACTCCAAACCTCGGAAAAATAACTTCTTTAAGCATTTTAATAGAAGTGTTATGATCAGCACTACTAGTTGGAATAGCTTCTACCCACCTAGTAACGTAATCAACAACAACTAAAATATGTGTATACCCATTAGAGGCAGGAAAAGGTCCCATATAATCAAAGCCCCAAACATCAAATGGTTCAATAACAAGTGAATAATTCATAGGCATTTCTTGACGTTTACTAATATTACCAATTCTTTGGCATTCATCACATGACAAGACAAACTTACGGGCATCCTTGAAGAGAGTAGGCCAATACAAACCGGATTGCAATACCTGATAACCCACAAGTATAGGGGATCGCAATAGTTTTCGAGGGTAGAGTATTCAACCCAAATTTATTGATTCGACACAAGGGGAGCCAAAGAATATTCTCAAATATTAGCAGCTGAGTTGTCAATTCAACCACACCCGGAAACTTAATATCTGCAGCAAATTGTTTAGTAGCAAAGTAATATGATAGTGGTGGTAATGGTAACAAAGTAAAGACAGCAAAAGTAATGTTTTTGGTATTTTTGTAGTGATGATAACAGTAGCAACGGAAAAGTAAATAAGCGTAAACCAGTATATGGAAAACTCGTAGGCACGGGATCAGTGATGGATAGTTATGCCGGATGTGGTTTGTCATGTAACAGTCATAACATAGGGTGACACAAAACTAGCTCCAGTTCATCAATGTAATGTAGGCATGTATTCCGTATATAGTCATACATGCTTATGGAAAAGAACTTGCATGACATCTTTTGTCCTACCCTCCCGTGGCAGCGGGGCCCTATTGGAAACTAAGGGATATTAAGGCCTCCATTTAATAGAGAACCGGAACAAAGCATTAACACATAGTGAATACATGAACTCCTCAAACTATGGTCATCACCGACAAGTATCCTGATTATTGTCACTTCGGGGTTGTCGGATCATAACACATAATAGGTGACTATAGGCTTGCAAGATAGGATCAAGAACACACATATATTCATGAAAACATAATAGGTTCAGATCTGAAATCATGGCACTCTGGCCCTAGTGACAAGCATTAAGCATAGCAAAGTCATAGCAACATCAATCTCAGAACATAATGGATACTAGGGATCAAACCCTAACAAAACTAACTCGATTACATGATAAATCTCATCCAACCCATCACCGTCCAGCAAGCCTATGATGCAATTACTCATGCACGGAGGTGATCATCATGAAATTGGTGATGGAGGATGGTTGATGATGACGACGACGACGAATCCCCCACTCCGGAGCCCCGAACGGACTCCAGATCAGCCCTCCCGAGAGAGATTAGGGCTTGGCGGCGGCTCCGTATCGTAAAACACGATGAAACTTTCTCTCTGATTTTTTCTCCCCGAAAGCCAATATATGGAGTTGGAGTTGGCGTCGGAGGGCCACCAGGGGGCCCATGAGGTAGGGGGGCGCGCCCAGGGGGGAGGGGCGCGCCCCCCACCCTCGTGGACAGGGTGTGGGCCCCCTGGTCTTCATCTTTGGCGATGATTTTTTATTATTTATTCTAAGATATTCCGTGGAGTTTCAGGTCATTCCGAGAACTTTTGTTTTCTGCACATAAAACAATACCATGGCAATCCTGCTGAAAACAACGTCAGTCCGGGTTAGTTCCATTCAAATCATACAAGTCAGAGTCCAAAACAAGGGCAAAAGTGTTTGGAAAAGTAGATACGACGGAGACGTATCAACTCCCCCAAGCTTAAACCCTTGCTTGTCCTCAAGCAATTCAGTTGACAAACTGAAAGAGAAAAAGAAAAACTTTTACAAACTCTGTTTGCTCTTGTTGTTGTAAACATGAAAAGCCAGCATTCAAGTTTCAGCAAATATTATGAACTAACCATACTCACAGTAACACGTAGGTCTCACAATTACTCATATCAATAATATAATCAGCTAGCAAGCCATAATAATAAAACTCGGATGACAACACTTTCTCAAAATAATCATAACATGATATAATAAAATGGTATCTCGCTAGCCCTTTCTGAGACCGCAAAACATAAATGCAGAGCACCTTTAAAGATCAAGGACTGACTAAACATTGTAATTCATGGTAAAAGAGATCCAGTCAAGTCATACCCAATATAAACCAATTATAATGAATGCAAACGACAGTGTGCTCTCCAGCGGGTGCTTTTTAATAAGAAGGGTGATGACTCAACATAAAAGTAAATAGATAGGCCCTTCGAAGAGGGAAGTAGGGATTTGTAGAGGTGCCAGAGCTCGATTTTGAAATAGAGATAAATAATATTTTGAGTGTCATACTTTCACTGTCAACACAACAACTATGAGATGGTTGTATCTTCCATACTACATGCATTATAGGCAGTTCCCAAACAGAATGGTAAAGGTTTATACTCCCCCTCCTCCACAAGCATCAATCCATGGCTTGCTCGAAACAACGAGTGTGTCCAACATTCAATGGGTCCCAGGGGGAGTTTTCTTTAATTATTTTGATTTGCTTTGATCTTTTTGGATCATGGGACTGGGCATCCCGGTTACCGGCCCTTTCTCGTGAATGAGGAGCGGAGTCCACTCCTCTTGAGAATAACCCACCTAGCATGGAAGATATAGGTAGCCCTAGTTGCACCTGAGCTGCTCGAGCATACAAAACAGAATTTCATTTGATGGTTTGGAGTTTGGCACATACAAATTTACTTGGAACGGCAGGTAGATACCACATATAGGAAGGTATAGTGGACTCATATGGAACAACTTTGGGGTTTAAGGAGTTTGGATGCACAAGCAGTAGTCCCGCTTAGTACAGGTGAAGGCTAGCAAAAGACTGGGAAGCGGCCAACTGAGAGAGCGACAACAGTCGTAAACATGCATTAAAATTAATTTACACCGAATACAAGCATGAGTAGGATATAATCCACCATGAACATAAATATCATGAAGGCTATGTTGATTTAATTCAACTACATGCGTGAACATGTGCCACGTTGAGTCACTCAATTCATTCAAAGGAGGATACCATCCTATCATACCACATCATAATCATCTCAATAGCATGTTGGCATGCAAGGTAAACCATTATAACTCATAGCTAATCAAGCATGGCACAAGCAACTATAATCTCTAAATGTCATTGCAAATATGTTTACTTCATAATAGCTGAATCAGGAACGATGAATCACCATATTTACAAAAATAAGAGAGGTCGAGTTCATACCAGCTTTTCTCATCCTAATAAGTTCATCATAGATCATCATTATTGCCTTTCACTTGCACGACCGAACGGTGTGTATAATAATAAGAGTGCACGTGCATTGGACTAAGCTGGAATCTGCAAGAATTCAACTCAAGAGAGAAGACAAGTAATATGGGCTCCAAGTTAAATAAACGATCATGCATATGAGAGCCACTAAGCATTTTCAATATGGTCTTCTCAACCCCCAAAAGAAAGGAAAAGAAAAAGAAAAACTATTTACACGGGAAAGCTCCCAACAAGTAAAAAGAAGAACGGGAAATATTTTTGGGTTTTCTTTTTAATTATTATTACTAGCATGGAAAGTAGACTATTACTAATTTTTTTTGGTTTTCTAAGGTTTATCAAACACACAAGAAGAAAGCTAGAAAAATAAAATAAACTAGCATGGATATTACAGTGAAAGAGTATGAGCACCGACATTTAGCAATGAGTGTGTGTGAACATAAATGTAATGTCTGTGAGAAATACGTACTCCCCCAAGCTTAGGATTTTGGCCTAAGTTGGTCTATTGCCAGGGATAGCCTGGCTGATACCCGTAGGTGAAACTGGGGTCGTATCGCCATGCAGCGGCTACCGCCTGCTGAGTAGCAGCGTGGCGTCGAGCTGCCTTAGCTCTCCTCTCGTACTCATCCGCCTCCTCTCTGGTAATAATATATTTTCCTCTCGCCTGAAAATCAAAGAAGGTAGTAGTAGGAAGATCAACACGGACCACATGCCGTTTGTTAAAGATTAGTCGATACTGGTAAGGTGGTCCAGTCCTCTCAATGAACTGGTGGGAAAACATAGAATCAAGATCTAAATAAGAAGAGGGTAACTCCATATCACCCTCACGAATGTCTACATCAAGAAAATTAGCTAAGCAGGTTGCATAGATCCTCCAAAGAAATCTCCGTCATGCCTATTCTGATGCAACCTACGAGCTATAATGGCTCCCAAATGATAAGATTGGTCCCCTAACACAGCACTTCTGAGAATGCTGAGATCAGGGGCACACATGTGACATGCTTCATCCTTAGCAGTTATGCATCTACCAATGAAGAGAGCAAAAAAATGTATAGCAGGAAAGCGAATGCTCCCTATAGTGGCCTGCGCTATATCTCTAGATTCCCCCACAGTTATTCTAGCAAGAAAGTCTCCATATTCAGATTTAGGGGGATCCCTGATACTACCCCAAGATGGAAGTTTGCATGCAAGAGTGAAATCCTCTAAGTCCATGGTATAAGATTTGTCATAAAGGTCAAACATGACTGAAGGAGAATTACGCGAAGCTGAAAAATCAAACCTCCCCACAAATGAACTTGTGAGATCACGATACTGGGGGCATTTATCAGCTTCATAGTCCTCAAGACTGGCATTACGCAAATATGCGTAGAATTCTTCTTCAATTCCCACTTGATTCATAAAATTTTCCGAAGGCCATTCACAGGGCCTCACGAAAGCGTCTCTTGGTGGTTCCTCGTCACCATCACGCATTGCAAGCCTGGGGCCTTGCTTCCTTGAAGAACCACCTTGGAACATCTTCCTAAGCATATTTTTTTCTCTGAAAAATAATTCTGAAATTTTTAGTAACTTCAAACAAAAGTGAACCAACTTCAATAAAATTGATAGCAACAACTCCCACAAGTGCCTAGGGCCTATATCAAGCATTAGGACTACTTGGAACCATATATATATTTGACATGCAAGCTCAAGAACATGGTCACCTATGCAGCACAAATTTGTAATGAATAAAGCACTAGAACAAAAACTAATTGGACCAATGGAGGAGTCACATACCAAGGAACAATCTCCCCAAGCAGTTTTGCGAGAGGTGCTTTGAGCAAGGAGATCGAAAATCACAGCAAAAGAGACTGGAACACGAGCTTGAGTTGGTTTTTCGGGTTTGTGTGAGACAGAGGAAGAAGATGGGTGCAGGGATAAGTGGAGGAGGGCCACCGTGGGCCCACGAGGCAGGGGGGCGCGCCCAGGGGGTAGGGCACACCGTAGTGACCCGACCCGAATGGGTCAAGTCTCTGTGCTTACGTGTCATCCCTGGATCGGTATGCTGACACACACAGTACTCGAGGATTTATAACAAAGGTAAATCACATGTATAAATAACGTAAATACTATTACCTCAATCCATAAATGGCGGAAGCAATAAGGTTGTGGATTCCCATCAACACCAACGGCAAAGTTGAGTGTAGAAATCGTAACCCTAATGTATCACTTACTCGTCGTAAGAAACCTGCAACATGAGACGTTGCAGCCCGAAAACGGGTCAGTACATTGAATGTACTGGCAAATTCACACCATAGAGATAATGATGAACAATGGCTATCACTACATGCATATATGGCTGGTGGAAAAGCTCTATGGTTATAAGGTTTTTGTGAAAAGCCAATTTTTCCCTACTGCAAAGGAATAAATTTTATTTAACTATCATGGTGGTTGTTAAACATTGAGAATGGTTGACAACATTCTCAATCCCAATTAAGCATCATCAAAACCCAACAAAATTAATTAAAGTAACATGATGAGATCAACAGGATAATCCAAGAACTAGATACTCAAGATGTCCATAACCGGGGACACGGCTAATCATGATTAGTTTGTCACTCTGCAGAGGTTTGCGCACTTTTCCCCACAAGACTCGATCGCCTCCGTTTGGTTTCTCGCACTACATGGTGTTTGAGAAATGGATGACCGAGACACAGTCTTTCAGAAGCGCTAGCACCTTACATGTGGGTAGACCTGTACACCTACATCCCCTACATCTGTTGTCTACCCGTAAGAGTTCGCACGACTTACTCAACTATGCCAGAGCCCATAATGGCTTGTGGCTGCACACGGAAGTTTCTAGTATGAATAATCTCATGATCCCTTTGAGCCTGGGTGGCGGACCGTAGGATGATCACACGGTATATCCCCGGGATCTCCTAGGACAACACTGGTATATCCCCAGGTGTCCGGGCAAGTCCACTGGTCCATCCCCAGGGTGCCCCTAGCAATCCACCCAGATGTGTATTTAAGTTGCCACCTTAAGTAAACCATTAATTAACAATCTCTCATCTGTCATGAATACTCTCAAAAACCCAATCCACGTCTACGAGCATAGCATGGCAATATAAGCATAACGTAATAGTAACTCCCAAGGGTTTGATAAGTAACAGGGCAATAGGTTCCTACCTCATCAACTACTTCCCAATACCCACATGTTAAAGCATCCTAATCATGCAATGTTTGAGGATTGAAACTAATGCATAAAAACTGGGTATGAAAAGAGTATGATCAAAGTGTGAACTTGCCTGCAATGTTGATGAAGATGATTCGCACTCAAAACTCTTGATAGATCTACTCGTCACACTCCGGTCAATCTATCGTGAGCAAGAAATAGTAACCACACATAAGCAATCACTCAAAAGATCAGAAAAATCGAAGAAAACAATTCGGAAAACATCAAAACACAGCAAATAACTCTTGCAACATAAAACAGTTTCTAACAGTACCAAAATTATGTGAATTTGTCCTTATCAGAAAGTTCAGGTCAAGAGCTTCGATTTGCAAAAAGAATCAACTCAAACGGAGCTACGAAACTCAAATTATGATCAAACGAAGTTTGAATTCAAATCTGATCTAATTCAAATTTTAAACTTTCACAAACATGTTTAAGTTGGATTACTGGATAGAGGGGATCATAACGAAGAAGTGGGCGTTGGTTTCGTTGGATTTGGATAAACGGTTGAAAAGATGTGGTCGTTTGAAGTACAGGGACTATTCTGAAAAAATTTAATTGCAAACGGGTCCCTGGCTACGTGGCAGAATTCTACAGACTGAAAACTGTTCGCCGCGGAGTCTAAAACAGCGAACATCCTCTAACTAAGGGATAACGGTTCGTAATAAAAAAAACTAACCTAATCTAATCTAGATCGCCTATTCTAGATCGGACGGACGAGGGGGAGAGGCGAGGCGTACCACGGCGGTGGTGGCTGCCGGCGGCGAGGGAGACGGCGGCAGCGGCTCGGACATCGACGGGGCGGCGGCTCCGGTCGTCGAGGAGGTCAACGGAGATGTTGGGGAGGGGCGGCGCGGCGAGGCGAGGAAGATGGCGGCGTCAGCGGTGGTCCACGGCGACGGGACGGAGCGGGGCAGTGGCAGCGGATCTCGTCGGAGTTTGCAACTCCGGCGAGGGTGTGCGGGGCGTCAGCGGCGGCGGCTTGAGGAGGAGAAACGGGGCTCGGGCAGCGGTATAAATAGGAGGAGGGAGGGTCGGCTTGCGCGAGGGGCAGAGGGGAAGGAGTCCCGCCTGGACACGGCGTCGCCGGAGAGGAGTGCTGGAGTCGGACTCCGGCAGCGGGTAGGAGAAGGTCCCGACAGGTGGGTCCCACCTGTCAGTGGCTGGGCATGGCAGCGTGCGCCCGTAGGAGAGAGCGGGCGGGCGAGGCGGAGGCGGTTCGGGCGCGCGGAGGCCGCTGCTGGGCTGGGCTGGCGCTGGACTGGACTGGCGCTAGACTGGGCTGGGCTGGTCCAGTTCGGCGGCGGAGGAGGATTTTTTTTAAACATTTTACCACGCAACTAAAATAATAAAGACCAAATAAATAAACTATTATATAGGCATATAATATATCTAAATTTGCAGAAAAAGAAACTCTACAACATGGACATTTCTATAGCATTAAATAAACTACACACAAATTCTAATAATTCAAACAGTGCTTCCGCCCTAATAAAATCCAACTAAAATAATTTTAAAAATACCAAAATGGCTTCAAATTAATTTCTCTCTAATTTTCTGATGTAGGGAATCATGTTACCCTATTTTTCATATATTTTTTATTTTTGGAGAAAAATAATTTGAATAAAACTCAAATAACTCCAAATTGAAAATAAATTCAAAAGAACTTCGAATTTAATTCTTTTAAAACTTCCAACTCATATTTCATATATTTTGAAGAAGTCATATTATCTTCTCTCGTGAAAATCATTGAGTTGCTTAAAGTTTGTGAGTTGGAGATATTCTCAATGAAATTCAAATATTTTCAACACCCCTTGTCATTTAAATTAATGGAAGAAGTCATGTCATCTTCTCTCCAGGGTTTTGTGATGAAAAACATTTGAATTCACGGGGATCAAAAGAAAAAGGTGAAAGTTTGGGAAAGTCCTTTTATTCCCTCTCATTTAACTTTCAAAAAGCTTCAAATTCACTCAATTTCACACAATCAATCAAACAATCAATCAAATCTATCTATTTATTGTAACATTCCAAAATTTAGAATTTTGGGATGTTACAAACCTACCACCCTTAAAATGAATCTCGTCCTCGAGATTTGGAGAGGCTAGCAAGAAATAGGTTAGGGTTTGGGGGTTTTCTCAAAATCCATCGATCATCACAGGGGGACCGGGGTGCTACCACCCTTAGAAACATTGTTACGGATCCATCAATACTCATATACTCCATCCTTATTCTTGACGGTGTCAGTCTTCTCAGATCTTCAGTATAATTCCCTCTCTGACTTTTTCGGTAGTGGCATAACCTTTTTCCTCAATTCTTCGGTCCTTTTATCTTGGTAAGGTTATTTCGAGACTGAGTCTTCTTAGCTGACGGGTCTGGTGCCAATACTAAACAAATATCGATATCTCATGGTGGTCAACAATTTATGGTTTCTCCTGCAGGAAATGGGTCTGGGTTGAACCTCACCGGATATCCTACGGTTGGCCACGACTGCCGTGTACAAGGGAAAAATACTTATACCATTCTAAGGTTCAAACAAGGTTTTGATCGTCGTCTCTCTACTATAGGTAAGTCACTCAGATTTACCATCCCACATAGCAAGGCGAATAATAAGAGTAAGTCGGTATGGTGATCAATCCATCCCGCACCCAAATCATTACCTGATATATGGTTTAGCGAATCTCGCAATCTAACACTCGGTCATTCTCACAAGCATTGCAGAATTTCTCGTGTCAACGAACTACGTTCGGATAAATCCATTGATTCTGCAAGCCAAACAAACATCTATCGCTCCTTAACAACACTCAGGTTTGCGTTACTCCTATAAGATCGTCGGTTGATAAAAATCGTAACTCCTTCCAGGGTTTTTTTCCTTCAGCAAGAATGTGCTTGCTCCTTGGCAGGTCCTGGGGCCTGTGGGTTATGGCCCATCTCATCACTTGTAAACCATGAACTCATCCTCTGGGCATCTGATCGTAATTCAAACCTTCAACTTCCGTCTTCCTGGCATACTCAAAAATCCATCCGATTGTGATGTCCTTCTTCCTTCTATTTGCACCAAACTAAAAACGTGATTACTCAGACTTAGCATGGAGTTACAATTGCTCCATAATCAACATCCTACCTCCTTTATATCCAATAGTACTTCCTATCTTCATCCTCGTGGGTTATCCCACATACCGAGATAAAAGCTTATACTTATGAAGTCCATACCCCACTTCGTGGAACATCATTATCCTTTCCAGGGTCAAGCGTCCTTACAGGGGAATGTTGGCCATCTCTGCATGGCACTTCTTCAACTGGGAAACGTGTAACACATCATGAACTCCTGACAGTCTTTTGGGTGACTCCAACTTGTTGGCCACTTCTCCCATACTCTCCAAAACTCGGCATGGTCCTACAAATCTCGGGGCTAACTTTCCCTTAACTCCAAATAATTTAACTCCTCGCATACATGCTCTGTCTCCAATTTCATAGACTACCTCCTTGCGTTTTGAGTCTGCATAACTCTTCTGCCTGGACTGAGCTACCTTCAGTCTATCTCGAATCCACTTAACATTCTCTTCTGACCAATTGATCACATTTGGTCCAAACAACTGACGGTCTCCAACGTCATCCCACACACTCCTTGGATATCACACATATCGAGACAAAACTCGTATTCATTTTGTCTGAAATCCACTCAGGGAGTATCCTTATCTTTTTTCAGGGGTCAACAGTTCTTACAGGGTACTACTACCCTTAAAATGCTCCAATATTCCATAGACCATACTTCTCATATCAAATGGTCAACATCTTTCCTCATAGGGTAACTCATACAATCCAAATCAGTACCAACACTGCTAACTTTATTGATTCTCAAATTATTACAATCTCCTGTTTTTCCATTACATGCCTCAACTCAACACCTCAATATGAAGGGAAAATGTTCTCACTACTACTACTATAATTCTTCTGTTACAAACTCAACTATTTATCCCAAGTCTCCTTCTACTTCGGACAATCTCTGACAAAGTGCCCTGCTTCATTACAACGAAAACATAATACTTCTGACAAGTTTCGAGGTTTCCTCATGATCACATAGCCTCCTTGGGTCCTCGGCTTCCTTTTTGGGCAAGTGTTGATGTAGTGCCCTGACTCCTTGCACTTGAAACAGGTGACATGACTCAGGTCCTTCCTGGAATCCAATCTATTCCTCTTCCTGGACTTTTCCGTTCCAATCAGGGCTTCTATTTCCTGTGGGTCATACTCTACTTCCTCTGTCGGGAATTCTACTAGATCACCATTCAGACAATCTTGGGAGATGTGTCCTTCTTCTCCACATGAATAGCATGACTTGGTGCAGGCTTTAATTTTGTTTCCTTTGGGTGTGTCCTCGACATCTTCCTTCATCACAGTTTTTTCTAAAATCTCCATGAGGGCTCCTTTCATTGGTTCTTTCTTCTGATAGATGGTTCTTTGTACCATAGTGTAAAGATGACACTGAGCAGGGTAGTGGGTAGTTCCTTCACACAAGAAACAAGTAGTCTGCCTAGTTGGGCATTCTTCAGCTGGGTGACTTCCTTCACAATTTGGGCATTCATCCTTGTGCTCCTTATGGTTGTGTCGTATTTCTCCACAAGGCTTGCATGCACAAGTTTTCTTCATATCCTTTCCATAAGGCTTCAATTTCTGGGACACAAACCTAGACTTTGGCAAAGTCAACTTAAATTCTTTCCAAGTGGTTACTCCTTGCCATCCATTGATGGTTTGGTACATCCTCCACCAAGTAGCAGCACCTCTTTCAAAACATTGAAGAGCATGCTGGGCCATATCCTTTCCGACTATAGGGTTGTTCTCCATATGTTCCTCCATGTTCTGAATCCATCGGTCTGTCTCCAGTTGACTCATCGGTCCCGAAAATACAAGTTCATCTCCATTCATCATCTATTGGGTCCATGGGTTTTGGGGTGAGATAAGAGAGATCAAGAGAGATGCACACAATACAAACAAAAGTTTTGAAAAGGCAGATTTTATTGTGGCTGTCGGAAAAACAACAAACAAATGACAGCTCACAATCGTCGCATCTAACGTAAGTATGTAACAGGGGTTGGGTCTTCTAATGGTCTACGTTTCCAAACTCTTCAAGTCTTGATCATGTCTTCGATGGTTCCTTCTTATCATGCTTGTCCTTCTCGAGTTCCTTTGCCAAATCATCGTTGTTGACGCGAAGTCTCTCGTGACATCCTTTAATATTTCTGGAGTTGCATTCCAAGCTCATGGGTTCCAACATCCTTGGCATGATCCATGATTCTACTGTCCTTCAGTTCTTGACAAATCTTCGGTATCTCGAGGTTTAGCTCCTCCTGCTTTGCTTCTTTCAGCTTATGGTCCTGAGTTCTTCATGAATTGCCTTCTTGTCAAAATATTGCATCCTGTAGGTCCATCTTAATTTCCTGATGTAATACTCCAGATCCTGGTGATGCACCAGCTATGTTAAAACTGCATCCTTTGCTGGCAGATGCTCCTTCAGTCTTATACCATCCAATCCTTCCATGCATTTGCATGCTTAACTCCGCGTGGTGACAATAACATGGGCGATCGATAGCATCATGGATATCCATGTTTATGACTATGTCTCTGCCATGAGCTATCATTCCATAGTTGCTATATCCTGTCTTGGGGTTTTCCTGACAAAAACTTTGAGTTCTAATGCTCCATGCTCAGGTCTTCTTCAATACACCTTGATCTCAGGTATTGACAACTTCCATAGTCTGCCAAGTTCCATAAGTGTAGCCTTTCTGGGTCATACTAATCTGGAAATTCTTCAAAGCATTCAAATTCTCCTAGTCTTCAGAGTCTTCAACAGTTGTAGTTTCCATTATTCAGATGTACGGTAAAATGTCCTTCATTCCATAGTGGTCGTGGTTGTCCTGATACCTTGTACTCCTTGGAGTGGCCTCATCAGTCAAATCTTCGAGTGGTCAAAAGGGGAAAAGGGTATAGTCTCACTAAAAGGGAATATTTGAATAGAAGAGAGGAGAGGTAAAAGATCTTTTTTGAAAATGATGTAGTAGAGAAAAATCTTTCCTATGGGCTTGCCAGTTTCTAGGGTCACGTCCTACAGTCAACATGTGCTCTGATACCATCTTGTAGCGACCCGACCCGAATGGGTCAAGTCTCTATGCTTACGTGTCATCCCTGGATCGGTATGCTGACACACAGTACTCGAGGATTTATAACAGAGGTAAATCACATGTATAAATAACGTAAATACTATTACCTCAATCCATAAATGGCGGAAGCAATAAGGTTGTGGATTCCCATCAACACCAACGGCAAAGTTGAGTGTAGAAATCGTAACCCTAACGTATCACTTACTCGTCGTAAGAAACCTGCAACATGAGACGTTGCAACCCGAAAACGGGTCAGTACATTGAATGTACTGGCAAATTCACACCATAGAGATAATGATGAACAATGGCTATCACTACATGCATATATGGCTGGTGGAGAAGCTCTATGGTTATAAGGTTTTTGCTAAAAGCCAATTTTTCCCTACTGCAAAGGAATAAATTTTATTTAACTATCATGGTGGTTGTTAAACATTGAGAATGGTTGACAGCATTCTCAATCCCAATTAAGCATCATCAAAACCCAACAAAATTAATTAAAGTAACATGATGAAATCAACAGGATAATCCAAGAACTAGATACTCAAGATGTCCATAACCGGGGACACGGCTAATCATGATTAGTTTGTACACTCTACAGAGGTTTGCGCACTTTTCCCCACAAGACTCGATCGCCTCCGTTTGGTTTCTCGCACTACATGGTGTTTGAGAAATGGATGACCGAGACACAGTCTTTCAGAAGCGCTAGCACCTTACATGTGGGTAGACCTGTACACCTACATCCCCTACATCTGCTTGTCTACCCGTAAGAGTCCGCACGACTTACTCAACTATGCCAGAGCCCATAATGGCTTGTGGCTGCACACGGAAGTTTCTAGTATGAATAATCTCATGATCCCTTTGAGCCTGGGTGGCGGACCGTAGGATGATCACACAGTATATCCCCGGGATCTCCTAGGACAACACTGGTATATCCCCAGGTGTCCGGGCAAGTCCACTGGTCCATCCCCAGGGTGCCCCTAGCAATCCACCCAGATGTGTATTTAAGTTGCCACCTTAAGTAAACCATTAATTAACAATCTCTCATCTGTCATGAATACTCTCAAAAACCCAATCCACGTCTACGAGCATAGCATGGCAATATAAGCATAACGTAATAGTAACTCCCAAGGGTTTGATAAGTAACAGGGCAATAGGTTCCTACCTCATCAACTACTTCCCAATACCCACATGTTAAAGCATCCTAATCATGCAATGTTTGAGGATTGAAACTAATGCATAAAAACTGGGTATGAAAAGAGTATGATCAAAGTGTGAACTTGCCTGCAATGTTGATGAAGATGATTCACACTCAAAACTCTTGATAGATCTACTCGTCACACTCCGGTCAATCTATCGTGAGCAAGCAATAGTAACCACACATAAGCAATCACTCAAAAGATCAGAAAAATTGAAGAAAACAATTCGGAAAACATCAAAACCAAGCAAATAACTCTTGCAACATAAAACAGTTTCTAACAGTACCAAAATTATGTGAATTTGGCCTTATTAGAAAGTTTAGGTCAAGAGCTTCGATTTGCAAAAAGAATCAACTCAAACGGAGCTACGAAACTCAAATTATGATCAAACAAAGTTTGAATTCAAATCTGATCTAATTCAAATTTTAAACTTTCAAAAACATGTTTAAGTTGGATTACTGGATAGAGGGGTCATAACGAAGAAGTGGGCGTTGGTTTCGTTGGATTTGGATAAACGGTTGAAAAGATGTGGTCGTTTGAAGTATAGGGACTATTCTGAAAAAATTTAATTGCAAACGGGTCCCTGGCTACGTGGCAGAATTCTACAGATTGAAAACTGTTCGCCGCGGAGTCTAAAACAGCGAACGTCCTCTAACTAAGGGATAACGGTTCGTAATAAAAAAACTAACCTAATCTAATCTAGATCGCCTATTCTAGATCGGACGGACGAGGGGGAGAGGCGAGGCATACCGCGGCGGTGGTGGCTGCCGGCGGCGAGGGAGACGGCGGCAGCGGCTCGGACATCGACGGGGCGGCGGCTCCGGTCGTCGAGGAGGTCAACGGAGATGTTGGGGAGGGGCGGCGCGGCGAGGCGAGGAAGATGGCGGCGTCGGCGGTGGTCCACGGCGACGGGACGGAGCGGGGCAGTGGCAGCGGATCTCGTCGGAGTTTGCAACTCCGGCGAGAGTGTGCGGGGCGTCAGCGGCGGCGGCTTGAGGAGGAGAAATGGGGCTCAGGCAGCGGTATAAATAGGAGGAGGGAGGGTCGGCTTGCGCGAGGGGCAGAGGGGGAGGAGTCCCGCCTGGACACGGCGTCGCCGGAGAGGAGTGCTGGAGTCGGACTCCGGCAGCGGGTAGGAGAAGGTCCCGACAGGTGGGTCCCACCTGTCAGTGGCTGGGCGTGGCAGCGTGCGCACGTAGGAGAGAGCGGGCGGGCGAGGCGGAGGCGGTTCGGGCGCGCGGAGGCCGCTGCTAGGCTGGGCTGGCGCTGGACTGGACTGGCGCTGGACTGGGCTGGGCTGGTCCAGTTCGGCGGCGGAGGAGGATTTGTTTTTTTTTAAACAATTTACCATGCAACTAAAATAATAAAGACCAAATAAATAAACTATTATATAGGCATATAATATATCTAAATTTGCAGAAAAAGAAACTCTACAACGTGGACATTTCTATAGCATTAAATAAACTACACACAAATTCTAATAATTCAAACAGTGCTTCTGCCCTAATAAAATCCAACTAAAATAATTTTAAAAATACCAAAATGGCTTCAAATTAATTTCTCTCCAATTTTTTGATGTAGGGAATCATGTTACCCTATTTTCCATATATTTTATTTTTGGAGAAAAATAATTTGAATAAAACTCAAATAACTCCAAATTGAAAATAAATTCAAAAGAACTTCAAATTTAATTCTTTTAAAACTTCCAACTCATATTTCATATATTTTGAATAAGTCATATTATCTTCTCTCGTGAAAATCATTGAGTTGCTTAAAGTTTGTGAGTTGGAGATATTCTCAATGAAATTCAAATATTTTCAACACCCCTTGTCATTTAAATTAATGGAAGAAGTCATGTCATCTTCTCTCCAGGGTTTTGTGATGAAAAACATTTGAATTCACGGGGATCAAAAGAAAAAGGTGAAAGTTTGGGAAAGTCCTTTTATTCCCTCTCATTTAACTTTCAAAAAGCTTCAAATTCACTCAATTTCACACAATCAATCAAACAATCAATCAAATCTATCTATTTATTGTAACATTCCAAAATTTAGAATTTTGGGATGTTACACACACCCTCCACCCTCGTGGCCAGGTGGTAGCTCCCCCCGCTGTAATTTTTGCACTAAAAATCCTCAAATATTCCCGAAAAAAATATTAAATTGGCATGTCATTCTGAGGACTTTTATTTTCGGGATATTTTTATATTGCACAGATAAATCAGGAAACAGACAGAAAAATATTATTTTACTTTATTTCTACTAAATAACAGAAAATATAAAGGGGATACAGAAAGTTGTGCTTCTAGTTTCATCCATCTCATGCTCATCAAAAAGAATCCACTAACAAGGTTGATCAAGTCTTGTTAATAAACTCATTCCGATAATCATGGATCCGGAGAAATTTCGAAGACACTATGTTACCTCAACGGGGATATGGACATCCCCAATAATAAGTATATCATATTTCTTCTTGACAGTAGGAAGAGGAAATTCAAAACCTCCAAATATAATCGATGGAATTTTTCCAATAGAGTTGATACTATGAACTTGAGGTTGTTTCCTTGGAAAGTGTACCGTATGCTCATTACCATTAACATGAAAAGTGACATTGCCTTTGGTGCAATCAATAACAGCCCCTGCAGTATTAAGAAAAGGTCTTCCAAGAATAATAGACATACTATCATCCTCGGGGATATCAAGAATAACAAAGTCCGTTAAAATAGTAATGTTTGCAACCACAACAGGCACATCCTCACAAATACCCACAGGTATAGCAGTTGATTTATCAGCCATTTGCAAAGATATGTCAGTAGGTGTCAACTTATTCAAGTCAAGTCTACAATATAAAGAGAGAGGCATAACACTAACACCTGCTCCAAGATCACATAAAGCAGTTTTAACATAGTTTCTTTTAATGGAGCATGGTATAGTAGGTACTCCTGGATCTCCAAGTTTCTTTGGTATTCCACCCTTAAAAGTATAATTCGCAAGCATGGTGGAAATTTCAGCTTCCGATATCTTTCTCTTATTAGTAACAATATCTTTCATATATTTAGCATAAGGATTCATTTTGAGCATATCAGTCAATCGCATACGCAAAAAGATAGGTCTAATCATTTCAGCAAAGCGCTCAAAATGCTCATCATCCTTTTTCTTGGATGGTTTGGGAGGAAAAGGCATGGGCTTCTGAACCCATGGTTCTCTTTCTTTACCATGTTTCCTAGCAACAAAGTCTCTCTTATCATAACGTTGATTCTTTGATTGTGGGTTATCAAGATCAACATCAGGTTCAATTTCTACATCATTATCATTACTAGATTGAGCATCGTCATGAACATCATCATTAACATTTCCACTAGGTTCATGTTCATTACCAGATTGTGTTTCAGCATCAGACATAGAGATATCATTTGGATTATCAGGTTGTTCAGCAATAGGTTCACTAGAAGTTTGCACAGTTCTATCATTTTTCTTTTTCTTCCTCTTAGAAGAACTAGGCATATTAATATTATTTCTCTGAGAATCTTGCTTGATTCTCTTAGGGTGGCCTTCAGGATACAAAGGTTCCTTAGTCATTCTACCAGTTCTAGTAGCCACTCTAACAGCATAATCATTTTTCTTACTATTCATTTCATCAAGCATTTCTTTCTGAGCTTTAAGTACTTGTTCTACTTGAGTGGTAACCATAGACGCATGTTTGCTAACAAGTTTAAGTTAACCTCTAATATCAGCCATATAATCACTCAGGCGTTTAATCATAAAGGTATTCTATTTTAATTGTCTACCAAAATAAGCATTAAAGTCATCTTGCTTAAACATAAAGTCATCAAACTCATCCAAGCACTGACTAGCAATTTTAGTAGGAGGGAATTCAGCTTTATCATACCTATAGAGAGAATTTACCTTTACTACCTATGTCAGGATATCGGGAGGTTCTTCAGTAAATAAGTAATTGAGATCATATACTTCTTCAACAGGCGGTAAATTAAGACCATGTATTTCTTCAATAGGAGGTAAATTCTTAACATCTTCAGCTTTAATACCTTTTTCTTTCATAGATTTCTTTGCCTCTTGCATATCTTCGAGACTGAGAAATAGAACACCTCTCTTCTTCGGAGTTGGTTTAGGAATAGGCTCAGTAATCGGCTCAGGAGCTGGCTCAGGAGTTGGTTCAGGAGTTGGCTCAGGAGGTGCTCAATTATTTTCATTTGCCAACATATTATTCAATGAAATTTCAGCGTCATCCGGTGTTCTTTCCCTGAAAAGAGAACCAGCACAAGTATCCAGGTAATCTCTGGAAGCATCAGTTAGTCCATTATAAAAGATATCAAATATTTCAGGTTTCTTAAGAGGATGATCAGGCAAAGCATTAAGTAACTTGAGAAGCCTCCCCCAAGGTTGTGGGAGACTCTCTTCTTCAATTTGCACAAAATTGTATATTTCCCTCAAAGCAGCTTGTTTCTTATGAGCAGGGAAATATTTAGCAGAGAAGTGATAAATCATATCCTGGGGACTTTGCACACAACCAGGATCAAGAGAATTAAACCATTTCTTAGCATCACCCTTTAATGAGAACGGAAATATTTTAAGTAAATAAAAGTGGCGCGATCTCAAATTATTAGTAAACAGGGCAACTATATCATCTAACTTACGAAGATGTGCTACAACAGTTTTAGATTCATAGCCATAAAAAGGATCAGATTCAACCAAAGTAATTATATCTAGATCGACAGAATGATCATAATAATCCTGATCAGGAACACAGATAGGTGAAGTAGCAAAAGCAGGGTCGGGTCTCATACTACCTCTAAAAGATTCTTTACTCCACTTAATTAGTAACCTCTTACGTTCAAGTTTATCTTGGCAAGTAAGAACATCTTCAAAAGATTCAGCATTAAAAAGATAACCCTCAGGAATAGAAGGCATAGGTTCATCATCACTAACATCATCATGTTCAGGTTCACTAATTTCTCTTTCTCTAGACTTAGCAATTGCTCATCAAGATATTCACCAAGTGGCACAATAGTATCAAGCATAGAAGTAGTTTCATCATAAGTATCATGCATAGCAGAAGTGGCATCATCAATAACATGCGACATATCAGAACGAATAGCAGAAGCAGGTTTAGGTGTCGCTAACTTACTCCTAACAGAAGGTGAATCAAGTGCAGAGCTAGATGGCAGTTCCTTACCTCCCCTCGTAGTTGAGGGATAAATTGTTGTCTTAGCGTCTTTCAAGTTCTTCATAGTGTCCAGCAGATATAAATCCCAAGTGACTCAAAGAATAGAGCTATGCTCCCCGGCAACGGCGCCAGAAAAAGGTCTTGATAACCCACAAGTATAGGGGATCGCAACAGTTTTCGAGCGTAGAGTATTCAACCCAAATTTATTGATTCGACACAAGGGGAGCCAAAGAATATTCTCAAATATTAGCAGCTGAGTTGTCAATTTAACCACACCTGGAAACTTAATATCTGCAGAAAAGTGTTTATTAGCAAAGTAATATGATACTAGTGGTAACGGTAACAAAGTAAAGACAACAAAAGTAATGTTTTTGGTATTTTTGTAGTGATGATAATAGTAGCAACAGAAAAGTAAATAAGCGTAAACCAGTATATGGAAAACTCGTAGGCACCGGATCAGTGATGGATAGTCATGCCAGATGTGGTTCGTCATGTAACAGTCATAACATAGGGTGACACAGAACTAGCTCCATTTCATCAATGTAATGTAGGCATGTATTCCGTATATAGTCATACGTGCTTATGGAAAAGAACTTGCATGACATCTTTTGTCCTACCCTCCTGTGGCAGCGGGGTCCTATTGGAAACTAAGGGATATTAAGGCCTCCTTTTAATAGAGAACCGGAACAAAGCATTAACACATAGTGAATAAATGAACTCCTCAAACTATGGTCATCACTGAGAAGTACCCCGATTATTGTCACTTCAGGGTTGTCGGATCATAACACATAATAGGTGACTATAGGCTTGCAAGATAGGATCAAGAACACACATATATTCATGAAAACATAATAGGTTCAGATATGAAATCATGGCACTCGGGCCCTAGTGACAAGCATTAAGCATAGCAAAGTCATAGCAACATCAATCTCAGAACATAATGGATACTAGGGATCAAACCCTATCAAAACTAACTCGATTACATGATAAATCTCATCCAACCTATCACCGTCCAGCAAGCCTACGATGCAATTACTCACGCACGGCGGTGATCATCATGAAATTGGTGATGGAGGATGGTTGATGATGACGACGATGACAAATCCCCCTCTCCGGAGCCCCGAACGGACTCCAGATCAACCCTCCCGAGAGATATTAGGGCTTGGCGGCGGCTCCGTATCGTAAAACGCGATGAAACTTTCTCTCTCATTTTTTTCTCCCTGAAAGCCAATATATGGAGTTGGAGTTGGCGTCGGAGGGCCACCAGGGGGCCCACGAGGTAGGGGGCGCGCCCAGGGGGGAGGGGCGCGCCCCCCACCCTCGTGGACAGGGTGTGGGTCCCCTGGTCTTCATCTTTGGCGAGGATTTTTTATTATTTATTCTAAGATATTCCGTGGAGTTTCAGTTCATTCCGAGAACTTTTGTTTTCTGCACATAAAACAACACCATGGCAATCCTGCTGAAAACAGCGTCAGTCCAGGTTAGTTCCATTCAAATCATACAAGTTAGAGTCCAAAACAAGGGCAAAAGTGTTTGGAAAAGTAGATACGATGGAGACGTATCAATACCTTATGTGCAGTTCTGTCTCCAGCGTGGTGTCCTCCATAAGCTTCGGAGTGACACTTGCGTAGGATCTGTTCCTGTTCATGCTCAGGTACACAACGTCTAATAACACCATCTACTCTTTTATAAAGATGTGGGTCATCCCAAAAGTAATGTCTCACATCATACACTACTAGGGAAAAGCCTAGCAGCAGCGCGGGTTTTGGCCCTCTCAGTAGCGCGGGTACCGGCGCTACTAATAAGGCGCTACAGCTAACATATAGAAGTAGCGCCTGTCGACCCACGCTACTGCTACTGATGAATAGCTGTAGCGCTCTTTGGAAAAGGGCGCTACTGATATTATCTGCAGCGCTGTTTAGCAGGAAGCGCTACTGGTAAGACAGTGCTACTGCTAAATTTCCCCCCTCGCTACTACTAGTTTTATTAGTTTTTTTCATGCATATTTGTTTTTTATTTGTTTTGTATTTGAATAGGCTTTATACAATAATCTTTAGCATATCATCCACATACAAATGTAATCATATAATATACATACAATTAGTCTCATCAAATCATGTCATCATCATAATCATCATCCAACACAAAGTGGTCTCTCGTCATCAATCTCGAAAATAGCGATACAAGTCTCAATTATTTGCAAATACATCGTCATCCATCTAAACAATGATATACGCGAGAATAGCTATCACTTTGAGTACATGAGTTCGTATCCCTCTCTCGCATTAGCGTGAACCTAAACTAAGTACTGCGTGTCGCTCGGAAACCGAAAACCGGTACACCTGGGCCTGACACTCCAGCCACTTGTCGTATATATACTCCTGGCATAGCACTTCTTCGCCATCTATGATATATGCACCTGCATCGTCACATGAGTCGATGATATGCAACATATATAGTTGAGTAACAGAAAGAGACAGACTTGGCAAAAATAGAAACAACATATCATAAGCATAAATAACAAAGTTCATCGTACCCAAAATGACCTAACTAGAGTGATTTTCGCTAGTCGAGGAGGAGGACGGTTTAATTACATCACAAATAAAGTTTCACCGTGCATAACTCAAAGTTTTGTCATAAAAGAAAGTATGGACTAAACGGACACATTTTCATATATCGACAATCACTCCATCATGTCGTGCCATCCATCCAGGTCAGGGAGATAGTCATTGAGCTTAGTGAAAGGCTTCATGTCGAGATCCTAAGAGGCTATCCATGTTCGGACGTCTTCCCGCGACATTTGTCCTTCTGCATGGAACATCCCTGTTTTTCCGACGACCTCATTCATGATGATTTGGGCAAGTTCGCGCTGGATGTTATAGAACTCAGCTCGAAGTCGATGATCCTCGATATCTCTTATGTTCGTTGCCCATTGCAGAATATGGGCATCGCCAGATGTAGGTGCCATGTGAAGGTTCTGGTGATCCCGTCTGTACTCCAGCATGTGGTGTAGGACATAGAATCCATCATTAAGAGAATCGTTCGGTTGCTGGATGCAGCAGAAGTCGGTCTTATGGCTGAAGGCGGCCCTGCCGCCCCTTCTCTTCTTGTCCCTAACCTCTCCACCCCTTGCTTGGTAGTAAAACATAGCACTGTTGAGAACATCTTTGATGTGGGTGTAATCCTTTTTGTGAATGTTCTTCAACGAGTCCAAGTAAAGAGCGTGGGAGAATCGGGGGTAGAGGATGATGAGGACGGCGCGCCCGCCGCTGTGCAAAATAAGTACACCTCAAATTAATTAGCCTCCACCGTGCAAATGAATTATTGAAATCGAAGGAAGGATAGCAGCGCGGATGACTTACACGGGATGATAAGGCACGAGAATCGCCTCCTTGTCCTTATTGGCGAGCATGAAACTGACGATGTAATCCCTCGCGTATTCACGATGCTGTGCACAGACTCCCAAGAAGCCCTCGTGCATGTAGTACGGGTGAGCGACACAGATAAAACGTATCTGCTCAACCCCAATGATGTAGTTCATGTGCAAGGCATAAAGGCGGACAAACGTAAAATCCAGCTTCTTCACGTGAAACATGTCGAATATGTAATCGAATCGAAGGAAGAACTTATCCGCGGGGAAGCCGTCGACGTACGACATTTGCCGCGGAACGTTAACCACGTAGAGTGGGTATCCTGGATCTTTCGAGGCGATGAGGCCTTTCTCTACCCGCAGCACATCATCATGAAGTCTCCTTAGATCGCCGAATCTGGCCCGTAGCGCTGTTTCAGGTAGGATTGGTCGACCGGGTATATGCCATTTATCTGCATCGGGGATATCTACACGGTCCTGAAGCCGAGGCTGCTGAGGCGGCTAGATCATAGAATCAGCTTTTTTGCCTTTCCTCGCTCTCTTCCTAGACTTCTTTACCACCGGATGGTCGTCAATAATACGTTGAGACGGTAATTCAGGCACCGACTCATGATGCTCAAACCCTGAGGAGGCGCCAGTATAGACATACTGTTCAGCGCCATCGTCATCCTCATCCTCATCCATGCCGACGTCATCAGCGACTAATGGAGCCACCTGCTTACCCCGTCCGCTATCACCCAACCCGACACCCGACGCTAATTGGGTAGGTGGGGTGTTGATTTTCATACCTTGCTGAGGCTGTGTGCTCGTGGGTGTGCTCCCGGCCGCCTCCAGACGAAGCAGACTCTTTGGCCACAACAGGACCCACCCATTGCAACAATCACCAAGCCGCCGCGGGGTCTCGTCGTCATCCCCCACTAGTATTAGAGGAGGCAAATTCTCGTGGCCCGGTTTGACACTGGCCACGGAAACCTTGAAGACGTTCGGGAGGATCGACTAGCTGTGGAACAATGGTTCCTTCGGCTCCATTATCGTCCCCTTCCCCATGTCCACCTTCTGTTTGCCGATGGTGTACAATATGGTGCACGGGGTTTCGTCGGCCTGCAAAGAAAAGTCTGCGACGTGAGACATCTGAAAGGCAACGAAAACGGGAGATTATACATTTATATTGAAGGGGGGCGGTGTGACAGATACCGTGAGGGCGTCGAGCTCAGCCAAAGAGGAGGCACCACCGAGCACGTCCGGTGCGGGAGCCGGTACGGGAGCCGGTGCGGGAGCAGGTGCGGGAGCAAGTGCTCCCAAGAAGTCAGCAAGGGGACAGTCCTCTGCATTTGCTTCTGGATTTTTCCTTGTCCAAGTGAAAACGCCCGTCACCAAGGAAGTAGACAAATCTGCAACCACCTGTTTTGCGGCAGCTACCGCTGTTGCGACTGTCTGAGATGATTTCTTCTCAACCGCAATCTCAACCTTCTTGTCGATGTTTTCTTCACTTAACCTCCGTCATTCCTTTCTCTCCTCCGTGGTCTCACGGTAGTACTTCTTCCATGTGGCGCCGTCTCCGACACAGTGCACACGTCCATACGACGGTTGGGTATCCATCGGTTGTCATTTCAATATGTTCAACGCCCGGTTGAATGGAGTGTCCCACTTGGTCCTCACCAATGCCTCAGACGGCGAGTCGCTTTCGGCCGCAATCCGGTGCTGCTCTCTCTGCAAAAGGCACAAGGATCGTTTACAAATATGACTAACGTGTGTAGTCGAATTGATCAGAAACTAAAATTACCAGCAGTCTCATGAACTCCGTAATGACCGGTGTTTTCTCGTAAACCTTCTTCAGTGGGTCCCAATGGTGCCGGGCCCTCAGGACGTCACGCTCCTGCGGGACGGTGAAATCCGCCAAGGGGTCTGGGATGCCCAGACTCGCGGCTTCCGCGTCCTCCTTGGCCCATTTGGACCTCTTTCCACCGTAACCACGGCTTCCGAGGTGGTGGCTCCCAATGTTCCTCTTTTGAAGCCCCTTCATGTACTTAGACTTTTTTGGCAGCTTCGGCCTCGCAAGCCTCCTTGAATATTTGAAACTGATCTTCCGTGATTGTCGGATTATCCTTTACAATCTTGAAGTAGGGTTCCCCATCATTGATCTTTGCTTTCACTCGATTTTTCCAGGCGGCCAGCGCGTCGCTAAACTTGGTCATGGCGTGTTTGTTTATCTTCTTCATTGCCGGGTCCTTGTCTGGATCTTCATAATCCTTCTCATTCCGGCCCGGGAACAAGAATATCTGGTGAAACTTCTTTAGGAGGGAGCTCCTCATATTTTCTATCTTCTTTAGTTTCTCATCGTTGATGGTGGCGGTTGTCCGTATGATGCAGCCTATTTGATTGCCGTAGCACGCGCGCGCTTCCTCGGGCTCCTTTGGCTCAAAATTGTCGTCGTCCACCTCCGTGACCACCAGTCTAGTAGTCCTGAGTTTGTTAGGAAGCTGTTGCCTCTTTGCTTTCGGTTCTACACCGGCTCCGCTCCCCGAGGCAGCACCGGTCTCAGCGCCGGTCTCGATGCCGGTCTGAATCTCAGCGCCGGTCTCAGTCTCAGCACAGGTCTGTGTGTCGGTCTCAGCACCGGTCTGCGTGTCGGTCTTAGTCCCCGATGCCACCGGTGGGCCCAGCAACAACATCTGTTGATTGTCGGTAAGGCTAAAAAATTCGTCTGCCGCCCGGTAGACATCGTCGCAATCACCAGAACCCTGTCCTTCATCGTTGCTAGCCATGTTTCCTATGATTAAATCTAGTCAATTAATTCTAGTCCTAATAAAATGAATAATGTCATAAAAAAGGACTATTGTTTTGCAGGAATGTTGACTCCTTCCTGGTGCGGCAAAGCCCGGGCACTCGATATGTCCTAGTTTGTAGCACAAGTCATGCCGAAATTCATGGAAAATTTCGGCATGACCTTTGCTAAAAAGTGGACAAATCGAGAACATGAAATTTTCCGGAACAGAAATGAATCAACATTCCGGCAAAACATAGGCCACTCAGCATCATTCCCTGGAAACAACAAAGCCACTTGGGCACAACCGAACAACTTCAATGAAAAGATATAACATGACCACTTCAATGAAAAATTAAATTTGCTAAATTCTTTTCCTTGAAAAATAGTGATCTTTTCAAAAATCAAAAACCTTTGCAAAATGACCTCACTAAACACAGAACCCAATTAAATTGCAAAGGAACTCCATTTCTCTAACCCTTCTGACCTAATGCTCTAAAATAAAATTTTCCTCTAACCTAGCCAATCTACTTAACCTAGCTTGTTAATCCAACGAACCTAATTAACCTACCTATTTAACCTAGTTAATTAATCTAGTTTACCTAGATAATTAACCCTAATTAAACTAGTTAATGCAGCTAGTTCTCTGTCAAAGCCTAAAATAAATTTTTGCACTAATTAACCTGGATAATTAACCTAATTAAACTAGTTAACCTGACTAGTTCTCTGTCAAAGCCCTAACTAAGTTTTTGCACTAACCTAGATAATTAACCTAATTAAACTAGTTAACCTAACTACTTCTCTGTCAAAGCCCTAACTAAAATTTTGCCCTAACCTAGATAATTAACCTAATTAAACTGGCTAACCTATGCATCAGAGAGAGAGGAGGGGTGGGGGCTTACAGATGATGGCTCCGGTGGTGGCGACGGAGGAAGTGGTGGCGAGGGAGGCAGGGGCGTCTCCGGTGACGGTGAGGGAAGCAGGGGCGTCTCCGGTGATGGCGAGGAAGGCACTTGTGGCGAGGAAGGATTCGGTGGCGTCGACGGCGGCTCCGGTGGCGTTGACGAGGCCACGTGGCTCCGTGGCGTTAGGGGCGGCTCCGGTGTCGTTGACGGCGCATGGCTCTGGTGGCGTCGACGTCGGCGGCGAAGTGGGGCGACGGTGAATCGGGGTGACGGCGGCGCGCGGGGTGGATTGAGGGATTGTCGTGGTAGACTGGTCGCCACGGACACCTATCGGACCGGAGCCCCTTTTCGGTACGGTAGAGGAGCGGAGATTGCACGAAGAGCGGATCGAGGCGAAACACACGAGCTGTTTACCCAGCTTCGGAGCTCTCCGGAGAGATAATACTCCTACTGCTGCTTTGTGATTGTATTGATTTCTTGCTTGGGAGCTCTAGAGCTACCAGACCAAGCAGTTGTGCACTGGCTATGAAAGCATTCGAGCCGAACCCCTTCTACGTTGCACCCGGGCCTCCTTTTATACGTCGAAGGGGTCACCGACAGGTGGCAAGGTAGGTGAGGGTAAAAATGGAAAAAGAGTGGGCTAATACAACTGTTTGCTACCGTGGTCTATACCTAACTCCGACGGCAGGGGACAAAGGCATTAAATGCCTATCTAAGTCACCCAAACAGTACAGGAAAGTGATCGTCATGTGTGCCACCGATCACCACGGTGGTAACTTGTCAGCGCCGCTTAACGCTGCGCACCGCTGGCTGCATAGCCACTCGCCACGCGTACCCGAGAAAGTCTCATGGCGACACGTTGGCGGGTGAGCTGGAGCGCCGGTGCTGTGTAGAAGCTCGTCGCGGAAAACGTCTTGCCGCCTCCCGAAAGCTTGTCGCTTGTCGGGACGCGAGGCGCGTCGCGACAAGGTACCTGGTTGCTTCCCCCGGTAAGCTCCTCTTGCGGGGGTCTTGTTTCTGTAGTTGATCTTCCCAGCAAGCTTCTCTTGCCGGAGCCTTGTCTTCTCGGTCAACACTTTGTTCTTGAATGGCAGTAATATGAAGAGTGAAGGGTCTTGGTGGCCGCCCGGCAAGCCTTGCCGCGGGACGCTGCGACTGCCCGTGCACAAGTTCAGGGTGCTAAGGTACCCCTACTTTAGTACACCGACAGGGGAGAAGTGGTGGCCGGGGGGAAACGGTTTTTTGGTTACGTCAAACTTAGCGGTAGCGCGTTTCGCAAAACGCGGTATAGCTAAGATAGCTATAGCGGTTTTTGCAAAATGCGCTGCTGCTATAGCTATGTAAATTTCTTCCATTTTTTAATTTCCTTTTCTGTTTCTATAGCGGGGTTCAAGGACACGCGCTGCAGCTACGTTAGCTATAGCGCCTCTTACAAATACATGCTGCTGCTATGCCTTCCTCCGTTTTTTCGCTTTTTCGTTTATTTTGCTTTACATTTTATTTTTTCCTTTCTCCTTTTTCTATTTCTTTCATTTTCATTTACTTTTCTATTTGTTTTTCATCTTATTTTATTTCCGTTAGTAGTAGCGCTCTTCCTAGGAAAAGCGCTGCTGATTATTCCCTAGCGGTAGCGCGTTTCCTCCAAGCCCGCTACTGCTATGCGTAGCCTATCATTCTGCCAATGGGAATATTAGTAGTACCGCTTTTGAAGCTACACGCGCTGCTGCTAAGGTTGTATCTGTAGCGCGGTTTTTATTCAGTCGCTACTGCTATATAGCACTAGCGTGCTTTTTTGACCCTTGTTGTTGCTAAATTTCTGTGTATAAGGTTTTCCCTAGTAGTGATAGAAGAACTTTTTCTTTTGCTGGTATGTGAAACAAGGTGGTATAAATGTAGCAACAATGTAATTATCATAATCAGCATACCAAGGAGTACTACGAGAAGTATTTATGACATTTAATTACACATCAGGAAAGCTATCATCAATAGGTAGTGGGTCATCAAGAATATTTTCTAACCTAGACAAGTTGTCTGCCACGGGGTTCTCAGCTCCCTTTTTATCAGCAATATGCAAATCAAATTCTTGTAGCAAGAGAACCCATCTAATAAGTCTAGGTTTAGCATCTTTCTTCTCCATAAGATATTTAATAGCAGCATGATCAGTGTGAATAGTTACTTTAGAATCAACGATATAAGGTCTGAACTTATCACAAGCAAATACAACTGCTAACAGTTCTTTTTCAGTAGTAGCATAATTTCTTTGAGCATTGTCTAGTGTATTACTAGCATAATGGATAACATTTAATTTCTTATCAACTCTTTGCCCTAGAACAACACCTACAGCATAATCACTAGCATCACACATAATTTCAAAGGGTAAATTCCAATCAGGTGGTTGAACAATAGGTGCAGAGATCAATGCTTTCTTAAGTATTTAAAATGCTTCTACACAATCACCATCAAAGACAAATGGTATATCTTTTTGTAATAAATTAGTTAGAGGCCGAGAAATTTTTGAGAAGTCCTTAATGAACCTCCTATAAAATCTGGCAAGACCAAGGAAACTTCTTATACCTTTGATGTCCTTGGGACATGGCATCTTTTCAATTGCATCAACCTTGGCTTTATCAACTTCAATACCTCTTTCAGAAACTTTATGCCCCAAGACAATACCTTCATTAACCATAAAGTGGCACTTTTCCCAATTTAAGACAAGACTAGTTTCTTCACATCTCTGCAAAACTCGATCAAGATTGCTCAAGAAATCATCAAAAGAAGATCCATAGACAGAAAAGTCGTCCATGAAAACCTCACAAATCTTTTCACAAAAGTCAGAGAATATAGCCATCATGCATCTTTGAAAGGTAGCAGGTGCATTACATAAACCAAAAGGCATACGTCTATAAGCAAAAGTACCAAAAGGGCAAGTAAAAGTGGTCTTTGATTGATCTTTAGCTGACACAGGTATTTGAGAGAAACGAGAATAACCATCTAGAAAGCAATAATGTGTATGTTTGCATAATCTTTCTAGCATTTGATCGATAAAAGGTAAGGGATAATGATCTTTCTTAGTAGCCTTATTTAATTTGCGGAAATCAATTACCATCCTATAACCTGTAATAATTCTTTGCGGAATCAATTCATCTTTATCATTAGGAACAATAGTAACACCTCCCTTCTTAGGGACACAATGGACAGGACTTACCCACTGACTATCAGCAACGGGATAAATGATACCTGCCTCAAGAAGCTTTAGTATTTCTTTTCTTACCACTTCTTTCATCTTAGGATTCAGCCATCGTTGATGATCACGAACTGGTTTGGCATCTTCTTCCAAATTTATTTTATGTTGACATAGAGTGGGTCTAATGCCCTTAAGATCATCAAGAGTATATCCAATAGTAGCACGGTGCTTCTTCAGGGTTTTCAATAATCTCTCTTCTTCATGCTCTGAAAGGTTAGCACTAATAATAACAGGATATATCTTCTTTTCATCAAGATAAGCATATTTAAGATTATCAGGCAATGGTTTGAGCTCAAACACGGGATCACCCTTGGGTGGAGGGGGATCCCCTAGGATTTCAACAGGCAAATTGTGTTTCAGAATAGGTTCCTGTTTAAAGAATACCTCATCTATTTCCCTTCTTTCATTCATAAACATATCATTTTCATGGTCTGGCAAATATTGTTCTAAGGGATCACTAGGAGGTACAACAATAGAAGCAAGAACAATAATTTCATCCTTACTAGGCAATTCTTCTTCATGGTGTTGTCTACTAAATTTAGATAAACTAAACTCATGAGGCATATTACCCAAACCAATAGTAACAACATTCTTTTTGCAGTTTATCTTAGCATTAACGGTGTTCAAGAAGGGTCTACCAAAAATAATGGGACAAAAACTATCTTGTGGGGAACCAAGAACAAGAAAGTCAGCAGGATATTTAGTTTTCCCACACAAGACTTCAACATCTCTAACAATTCCCATTGGTGAAATAGTATCTCCATTGGCAAGTTTAATTGTGACATCAATATCTTCTATCTCAGCAGGTGCAATATCATGCATAATTTCTTTGTATATGTCATAAGGTATAACACTAGCACTAGCACCCATATCACATAAGCCATGATAACAATGATCTCCTATTTTAACAGAAATAACAGGCAGGCCTACCACAGGTCTATGTTTATCTTTAGCACAAGGTTTAGCAATTTTAGCAGTTTCACCGCAGAACTGAATATCATGCCCATCAATATTATCAGACAAGAGATCTTTAACAATAGCAATCTTAGGATCAACTTTGACTTGCTTAGGAGGTGTATAAGTTCTAATATTGCTTTTACGAACCGCAGTTGAAGCTTTAGCATGATCCTTTATTCTAACAGGGAAAAGTGGTTTCTCAGCATAAGAAGTAGGAACAATAGGATCATTATAAGTGACAATCTATTCTTCAACTTTAACAAGTGCAACTACTTTTACTTCTATGGGAGGATGATATTTAAACCACTTCTCCTTGGGGAGATCAACATAATTAGCAAAAGATTCACAGAAAGAAGCTACTATCTCAGAGTCAAGTCCATATTTAGTGCTAAACTTACGGAAAATATCGGTATCCATAAAAGATTAACACAATCAAACTTAGGTGTCATACCTGACTCCTTACCTTCGCTGAGATCCCAATCTTCAGAGTTGTGTTTAATTCTATCCAATAAATTCCATTTGAATTCAATAGTCTTCACCATAAAAGAGCCAGCACAAGAAGTATCGAGCATGATGCGATTATTTTCAGAAAGCCGAGCATAATTTTTTTGAAGAATTATTTCTTTTGAGAGCTCATGATTGGGGCATGAATATAACATTGATTTAAGCCTCCCCCAAGCTTGAGCGATTCTTTCTCCTTCGCGAGGCCAAAAATTATATATATAATTGCGATCATGATGAACAAGATGCATAGGATAATACTTCTGATGATATTCCAATTTCATTCGCTTATAGTTCTACGATCCCGTATCATCACATAGCCTATACCATGTCGATGCATCTCCCTTCAAAGATAAAGGGAAGACCTTCTTCTTAACAACATCATCGGGTATACCTGCAAGCTTAAATAATCCACAAACTTCATCCAGAAATATTAGGTGCTCATCAGGATGCTTTGTTCCATCTCCTATAAAAGCATTAGCTAGAAGTTTTTCTAACATACCCGAAGGAACTTCAAAGGGAACATTTTTATTTTCAGTAGGTTCAGTAGGTTGAGGAGAAACTATTTTCTCTACTAGTGGGAGTGAAGATACCCCGAACAAGCCCCACAGAGGATTACTTTCCATAGTAACAAGTGACAGTAAATTTCAGCACACTATATAAATTTTTCCTTACCAAATTCCACCTACCAAAGGCGCTTCACTCCCCGGTAACGGCGCCAGAAAAGAGTCTTGATGACCCACAAGTATAGGGGATCTATCATAGTCCTTTCGATAAGTAAGAGTGTCGAACCCAACGAGGAGCAGAAGGAAATGATAAGCGGTTTCCAGCAAGGTATTCTCTGCAAGTACTGAAATAAGTGGTAACAGATAGTTTTGTGATAAGATAGTTTGTAACGAGCAACAAGTAAAAAAAGTAAATAAAGTGCAGCAAGGTGGCCCAATCCTTTTTGTAGAAAAGGACAAGCCTGGACAAACTCTTATATATGGAAAAGCGCTCCCGAGGACACACGGGAATATCGTCAAGCTAGTTTTCATCACATTCATATGCTTCGCGTTCGGTGCTTTGATAATTTGATATGTGGGTGGACCGGTGCTTGGGTGCTGTTCTTACTTGAACAAGCATCCCACTTATGATTAACCTCTATTGCAAGCATCCACAACTACAACAAAAGTATTAAGGTAAACCTAACCATAGCATGAAACATGTGGATCCAAAACAGCCCCTTACGAAGCAACGCATAAACTAGGGTTCAAGCTTCTGTCACTCTAGCAACCCATCATCTACTTATTACTTCCCAATGCCTTCCTCTAGGCCCAAATAATGGTGAAGTGTTATGTAGTCAACATTCACATAACACCACTAGAGGCTAGACAACATACATCTCATCAAAATATCGAACGAATACCAAATTCACATGACTACTAATAGCAAGACTTCTCCCATGTCCTCAGTAACAAACGTAACTACTCACAAAGCATATTCATGTTCATAATCAGAGGGGTATTAATATGCATAATGGATCTGAACATATGATCTTCCACCAAATAAACCAACTAGCATCAACTACAAGGAGTAATCAACACTACTAGCAACCTACTAGTACCAATCCCGGACTTGGAGACAAGAATTGGATACAAGAGATGAACTAGGGTTTGGAGATGAGATGGTGCTGATGAAGATGTTGATGGAGATTTCCCTCTCCCAATGAGAGGAGCGTTGGTGATGACGATGGCGATGATTTCCCCCTCCCAGACGGAAGTGTCCCCGGTAGAACAGCTCTGCCGGAGCCCTAGATTAGTTCCGCCAAGGTTCCGCCTCGTGGCGGCGGAGTTTCGTCCCGAAAGGTTGCTTATTACTTTTTCCTCGAAGAAAGACCTCATATAGCAGAAGATGGCCATCGGAGAGCCAACAGGGGGCCCACGAGGTAGGGGGCGCGCCCAGGGGGGTAGGGCGCGCCCCCCACCCTCGTGGATAGGTGGGCCCCCTCTGGTGAACTTCTTCCGCTCAATATTTTTTATTATTTCGAAAAATGACTTCCGTGGAGTTTTAGGACTTTGGGAGGTTTGCAGAATAGTCTCTAATATTTGCTCCTTTTCCAGCCCAGAATTCCAGCTGCCGGCATTCTCCCTCCTTATGTAGACCTTGTAAAATAAGAGAGAATAGGCATAAGTATTGTGACAAAACTTGTAATAACAGCCCATAATGCAATAAATATCAATATAAAAGCATGATGCAAAATGGACGTATCAACCACCACCTCCTGCCTTCGGGCCGCAATGGCGGAGCGGATGATGGCCATGGTGGCCGGTAGTGGGGTGGCGGCCACGATGGCCACCTCCCACCTTCGGGCCGTGAGAGCGGTAGATGGCCCTGGATTTCGATGGTGGTGTGGCGGCAACGGCGGCCGGCTACAGCTGCCGACGGGCATTTGCGGCGGAGCGTGTGGTGGGTGTTCCGCGCACACCCAACAGGGATGCCACGCGCACTACACTACGACAGGGACTGCGCCGCCGACGTGGTGTAGCCTCCCAGATGGAGCTATCCTCTGATGACGGCGGAGTGGATGAGCGACAACGACGGACCAGTGCCATTGGCGATTATGGGAGAAGCAGACGAGATAAGCTACAGGGAGGGAGGGGAAAATGTGACGCGGGACTCGCCGGCCGTGAGGGTTTTTATAGCAGGCCGGTAAGCATTGGAATTTTGGGGGATTTCATCGAGTCAGGTGGGAAGCTTGCGCGGGAACCTGCGAGGTTGCGTGGGAATGGGCTCACTGACGATTCATTGGTGCCACCGTTTGGCCAAAAGAACACCCCGCACGCTGATACGTCTCCAACATATTTATAATTTTTGATTGCTCCATGCTATATTATCTACTGTTTTGGACCATATTGGGCTTTATTTTCCACTTTTATATCACTTTTGGGACTAACCTATTAACCGGAGGCCCAGCCCAGAATTGCTGTTTTTTTTGCCTATTTAAGTGTTTCGAAGAAACGGAATATCGAACAGAGTCCAAACGGAATGAAACCTTCGGGAATGTGATTTTCTCATCAGATATGATCCAGGAGACTTGGACCCTCCGTCAAGAAAGCCACGAGGCGGTCAGGAGGGCGGAGGGCGCCCTCCCTAGGGTGTGCCCCCCTGCCTCGTGGGCCCCTCGAAGCTCCACCGACGTACTCCTTCCTCCTATATATACCTACGTACCCCCAAACGATCAGATACGGAGCCAAAAACCTAATTCCACCGCCACAACCTTCTGTACCCATGAGATCCCATCTTGGGGCCTGTTCCGGAGCTCCGCCGGAATGGGAATCCACCATGGAGGGCTTCTACATCAACACCATAGCCCCTCCGATGAAGTGTGAGTAGTTTACCTCAAACCTTTGGGTCCATAGTTAGTAGCTAGATGGCTTCTTCTCTCTTTTTGGATCTCAATACAATGTTCTCCCCCTCTCTCGTGGAGATCTATTCGATGTAATCTTCTTTTTGCGATGTGTTTGTTGAGATCGATGAATTGTGGGTTTATGGTCAAGATTATTTACGAACAATATTTGAATCTTCTCTGAATTCTTTTATGTGTGATTGGTTATCTTTGCAAGTCTCTTCAAATTATCAGTTTGGTTTGGCCTACTAGATTGGTTTTTCTTGCAATGGGAGAAGTTCTTAGCTTTGGGTTCAATCTTGCGGTGTCCTTACCCAGTGACAGAAGGGGCAGCAAGGCACACATTGTATTGTTGCCATCGAGGATAACAAGATGGGGTATTTATCATATTGCATGAATTTATTCCTCTACATCATGTCATCTTGCTTAAGGCGTTACTCTGTTTTTATTAACTTAATACTTTGGATGCATGCTGGATAGCGGTCGATGAGTGGAGTAATAGTAGTAGATGCAGGCAGGAGCTGGTCTACTTGTCTCGGACGTGATGCCTATATACATGATCATACCTAGATATTCTCATAACTATGCTCAATTCTGTCAATTGCTCAACAGTAATTTGTTCACCCACTGTAGAAATACTTATGCTCTTGAGAGAAGCCACTAGTGAAAGCTATGGCACCCGGGTCTATTCTCATCATATCAATCTCCATCACTTTATTATTGCTTTGCTTTTTTACTTTGCCTTTTATTTTACTTTGCATCTTTATACCAAAAATACGAAAAATATTATCTATCATCTCTATCAGATCTCACTCTCGTAAGTGACCGTGAAGGGATTGACAACCCCTAGTCGCGTTGGTTGCGTTGAGGTATTGTTTTGTGTAGGTACGAGGGACTCGCGCGTGGTCTCCTACTGGATTGATACCTTGGTTCTCAAAAACTGAAGGAAATACTTACGCTACTTTGCTGCATCATCCTCTCCTCTTCGGGGAAATCCAACGCAGTGCTCAAGAGGTAGCAAGAAGAATTTCTGGCGCCGTTGCCGGGGAGTCTACGCAAAAGTCAACATACCAAGTACCCATCACAATCCCTATCTCTCGCACTACATTATTTGCCATTTGCCTCTCGTTTTCCTCTCCCCCACTTCACGCTTGCCGTTTTATTCGCCCTCTCTTTTCTGTTTGCCTTTTTCTCGCTTGCTTGTTGTTATTGCTAGTCTTATATCTTCTTCGTTGTCTCCCGAGAATGAAGTTCTAAATTTTAAACAAAGGGAGGGAGAAAATTTAAAAAACGCTTGGTATAGAATTTGCAATGCTCAAAATAGATCTACCAGGAAGCAATCTACTTCAGTTCTTCTCCGCAATTTTTATGTAGGTGCTAATCCTTGGTATAGATATATCCTTGATACCATTACCGGAGGGAATTTCTTGGGTAGCCATACTTTTGATTCTTATAATGCTATGATAGATTTATTTGGCTCGCCACCTCTTTTGGTTAATGGAACTATGTTAACTTTGGAGCATGTTATCAAAGACTTGAAATTATTGAAAATAAAGTTGCTACCATTGAATTAATTGAAAATCTAGATAAAAAGATCCACAATCAAATTACCCAGTATGGATCTAAGGTAGGAATGACTTCGAAAAATATTAAGGAAAAGGAACCCATAGTTAATGAGAAAATAAATCTAGATTCCACTAGAATCGATAAACTTGAGGGTATCATTACCAACTTGGGAACCACTTTTTCTTCCATAAAGAACACTCCAAGTCCGTCTACTAAAAATACTAAGCTTATTTATGTTCCTAAGAATAAGGGTGAATCATCTAGTAAGGAAATTGTCGATCTTAAATCTGTAAGTATTCATCCCAATCTTTTTGCTATCATTAAGGAACCATTTGCTACAAATGAATTTTTCGATCTTGTGCCTAAGAGTTTGATAATTACTAGAAAGAAAGAAATTTCTAAGGAAGATAGATGCCTCATTGAAGAATTGCCTACCAAAGATGGCAATACCTAGATCTATCCTTGCTTTTATGCCTAGCTAGGGGCGTTAAACGATAGCGCTTGTTGGGAGGCAACCCAATTTTATTTTAGTTTTTAGTTTTTTGCTTATATTTATGAATAAATAATCCATCTACCTTCTGTTTAGATGTGGTTTTATCTTTTAATTAGTGTATGTGCCAAGTTAAACCTATAGGATCTTCTTGGATGATAGTTATTTGATCTTGCTGTAATTTACAGAAACTTTCTGTTCACGAAAACAATTGTTAAAAATTACCAGAACGTGAGAAAATACTGATTAAAATTTCTGCTGACCAATAAACAAATTTTCTAGGTCTTCCTATTTTTGCTGATTTTTTGGAGTTCCAGAAGTTCGCGTTAGTTACAGATTACTACAGACTGTTCTGTTTTTTGACAGATTCTGTTTTTCCTGTGTTGTTTGCTTATTTTGATGAATCTATGGCTAGTAAAATAGTTTATAAACCATAGAGAAGTTTGAGTACAGTAGGTTTAACACAAATATAAATAAAGAATGAGTTCATTACAGTACCTTGAAGTGGTCTTTTGTTTTCTTTCGCGAACGGAGCTCACGAGATTTCTGTTGAGTTTTGAGTTGTGAAGTTTTCAAGTTTTGGGTAAATTCTTTTGATGGATTATGGAACAAGGAGTGGCAAGAGCCTAAGCTTGGGGATTCCCATGGCACCCCCAAGATAATCTAAGGACACCAAAAAGTCAAAGCTTGGGGATGCCCCGGAAGGCATCCCCTCTTTCGTCTACTTCCATCGGTAATTTTACTTGGAGCTATATTTTTATTCACCACATGATATGTGTTTTGCTTGGAGCGTCTTGTATGATTTGAGTCTTTGCTTTTTACCACAATCATCCTTGCTGTACACATATTTTGAGAGAGCCATACATGAATTGGAATTTGATAGTATACTCTATGTGTTTCACTTATATGTTTTGAGCTTTATAGTTTTCCTCTGGTGCTTCACTTATATCTTTTAGAGCACGGTGGTGGTTTTGTTTTAAAGAAACTATTGATCTCTCATGCTTCACTTATATTATTTTGAGAGTCTTAATAGCATGGTAATTTTCTTAATAATAATAATATGCTTGGTATTCAAGATTTGTAAAACTTTCTTTTGAGTGCGTTGAATACTAAGAAAAGTTTGATGCTTGATAATTGTTTTGAGATATGGAGGTGATAATATCAAAGTCGTGCTAGTAGAGTAATTGTGAATTTGAGAAGTGCTTGTGTTGAAGTTGGCAAGTCCCGTAGCATGCACGTATGGTAAACGTTATGTAACAAATTTGAAACATGAGGTGTTATTTGATTGTCCTCCTTATGAGTGGCGGTCGGGGACGAGCGATGGTCTTTTCCTACCAATCTATCCCCCTAGGAGCATGCGCATAATGCTTTGGTTTTTGATGACTTGTAGATTTTTGTAATAAGTATATGAGTTCTTTATGACTAGTGTTGAGTCCATGGATTATACGCACTCTCACCTTTCCATCATTGCTAGCCTCTTCGGTACCGTGCATTTCCCTTTCTCACATTGAGAGTTGGTGCAAACTTCACCGGTGCATCCAAACCCCGTGATATGATACGCTCTTTCACACATAAACCTCCTTATATCTTCCTCAAAACAGCCACCATACCTACCTATTATGGCATTTCCATAGCCATTCCGAGATATATTGCCATGCAACTTTCCACCATACCGTTCATCATGACACATTCATCATTGTCATATTGCTTAGCACGGTCATGTAGTTAACATAGTATTTGTGGCAAAGCCACCATTCATAATTCTTTCATACATGTCAGTCTTGATTCATTGCATATCCCAGTACACCGCCGGAGGCATTCATATAGAGTCATACTTTGTTCTAGTATCGAGTTGTAATCATTGAGTTGTAAAATAATAGAAGTGTGATGATCATCATTCTCTAGAGCATTGTCCCAAGTGAGGAATAAAAAATATAAAAAGAGAAAGGCCATAAAAAGAGAAGGCCCAAAAAAAGAAAAAAAAAGAAAAGAAAAAAAATGAGAGAAAAAGAGAGAAGGGACAATGTTACTATCCTTTGACACACTTGTGCTTCAAAGTAGCATCATAATCATCATGATAGAGAGTCTCTTGTTTTGTCACTTTCAATTACTAGTGGGAATTTTTCATTATAGAACTTGGCTTGTATATTCCAACGATGGGCTTCCTCAAATGCCCTAGGTCTTCGTGAGCAAGCAAGTTGGATGCACACCCACTTAGTTTCTTTTGTTGATCTTTCATACATTTATAGCTCTAGTGCATCCTTTGCATGGCAATCCCTACTCCTTGCATCAACATCAATCAATGGGCATCTCCATAGCCTATTGATTAGCCTCGTTGATGTGAGATCTTCTCCTTTTTGTCTTCTCCACATAACCCACATCATCATATTCTATTCCACCCATAGTGCTATATCCATGGCTCACGCTCATGTATTGCGTGAAGGTTTATGAGTTTGAGATTATTAAAGTATGAAACAATTGCTTGGCTTGTCATCGGGGTTGTGCATGATGAGAGCATTCTTGTGTGACGAAAATGGAGCATGACTAAACTATATGATTTTGTAGGGATAAACTTTCTTTGGCCATGTTACTTTGAGAAGACATAATTGCTTTGTTAGTATGCTTGAAGTATTATTAATTTTATGTCAATATGAACTTTTGTCTTGAATCTTTCGGATCTAAACATTCATACCACAATTGAGAATATTTACATTGAAATTATGCCAAGTAGCACTCCGCATCAAAAATTCTTTTTATCATTTACCTACTCGAGGACGAGCAGGAATTAAGCTTGGGGATGCCTGATACGTTTCCAACGTATCTATAATTTTTGATTGCTCCATGCTATATTATCTACTGTTTTGGACCATATTGGACTTTATTTTCCACTTTTATATTACTTTTGGGACTAACCTATTAACCGGAGGCCCAGCCCAGAATTGATGTTTTTTTGCCTATTTCAGTGTTTCGAAGAAACGGAATATCAAACGGAGTCCAAACGGAATGAAACCTTCGGGAACGTGATTTTCCCATCAGATATGATCCAGGAGACTTGGACCCTCCATCAAGAAAGCCAGCAGGCGGTCACGAGGGTGGAGGGTGCACCCCCTGCCTCTTGGGCCCCTCGAAGCTCCACCGACGTACTCCTTCCTCCTATATATACCTACGTACCCCCAAACGATCAGATACGGAGCCAAAAACCTAATTCCACCTCCGCAACCTTCTGTACCCACGAGATTCCATCTTGGGGCCTGTTTCGGAGATCCTCCGGAAGGGGAATCCACCACGGAGGGCTTCTACATCAACACCATAGCCCCTCCGATGAAGTGTGAGTAGTTTAACTCAGACCTTCGGGTCCATAGTTAGTAGCTAGATGGCTTCTTCTCTCTTTTTGGATCTCAATACAATGTTCTCCCCCTCTCTCGTGGAGATCTATTCGATGTAATCTTCTTTTTGCGGTGTGTTTGTTGAGACCGATGAATTGTGGGTTTATGATCAAGATTATTTACGAACAATATTTGAATCTTCTCTGAATTCTTTTATGTGTGATTGGTTATCTTTGCAAGTCTCTTCGAATTATCAGTTTGGTTTGGCCTACTAGATTGGGTTTTCTTGCAATGGGAGAAGTGCTTAGCTTTGGGTTCAATCTTGTGGTGTCCTTACCCAGTGACAGAAGGGGCAGCAAGGCACGTATTGTATTGTTGCCATCGAGGATAACAAGATGGGGTATTTATCATATTGCATGAATTTATTTCTCTACATCATGTCATCTTTCTTAAGGCGTTACTCTATTTTCATTAACTTAATACTCTAGATGCATGCTGGATAGCGGTCGATGAGTGGAGTAATAGTAGTAGATGCAGGCAGGAGTCGGTCTACTTGTCTCAGACGTGATGCCTATATACATGATCATACCTAGATATTCTCATAACTATGTTCAATTCTGTCAATTGCTCAACAGTAATTTGTTCACCCACCGTGGAAATACTTATGCTCTTGAGAGAAGCCACTAGTGAAACCTATGGCCCCCGGGTCTATTCTCATCATATCAATCTCCATCACTTTATTATTGCTTTGCTTTTTTTATTTTGCCCTTTATTTTACTTTGCATCTTTATACCAAAAATACCAAAAATATTATCTATCATCTCTATCAGATCTCACTCTCGTAAGTGACCGTGAAGGGATTGACAAACCCTAATCGCGTTGGTTGCGTTGAGCTATCGTTTTGTGTAGGTACGAGGGACTCGCGCGTGGCCCCCTACTGGATTGATACCTTGGTTCTCAAAAACTGATGGAAATACTTACGCTACTTTGCTGCATCATCCTCTCCTCTTCGGGGAAATCCAATGCAGTGCTCAAGAGGTAGCACATGCTGCGCAAGCTTGCGCTGTAAGCCGTCTGCGGCAGCAGGGTGACAAGACATGTGAGAGGAGGACGTGAGGACATGTACACATACAGTTAATAAAAAAACGTTTGCGATTTAATTACCTACTATACCCCCGTCCTGGTTTATAAGTAGGATTTAAATAATAAAATATGAATGCATGTCGCCATAGATTATATCGTTGGAGTCGTATTTGAACATAGTTTCCAGCTATACAATTTTTGTAACATGCATTAACACTTTTTTGGTTAAACTTAAGGTTATACACTAGCAAGTGTTTGCCTGCAACACACACGGCTTATTCCATGAAAAACAGCTCAGATGGATCAACTATGTACCATGTATCACACACGCAACTCTAATCTGATTCGTGCTTGATGCCTACGACATCGCTCGCACAGTTCGTCTTATTTGCCAAGTATCACTGTGTCGTCCTCTCCTCGCGTCCCTTGGCAACCTCTGCTCGCCGTTAGGTGCCGCAGCATGCAGTGCTCGCCGTTAGGTGCCGCGGCGCACTCTGTCGCGTCTGTTGGTGCGCTTTGTCGCGTCTGTTGGTGCGCTCTGCTCGCGTCCGTAGGCGTGCTCGGCTTGTGGACAACTTTTCTTTGAGGCGACCGCGGAGCACTCTGCTCGCATCCCTCTACGCACGCTCTGCCAGCGGTTGGGTGTGCGAACGATCACGTCGGGGCCCCATATGCATGCGCTTGCGTCGCGCGCATTGCCACGCGATGCAGTTACGTGCGGCATGATGGAGTTACGCGCTACAAATTAGAACTGCCATCAGGTCCTACCTATATTCATGGTCGTCCGGCTTCCCCTTTAATTCCTGCGGCCATTATAACTTTAGTCTCTTCGACCTTTCGATCGCGCCCCACAACACAAGAAGCACACCCACGACGACACATAGAGAGGGGATGTCCAGCGGCGCTCCAATGGAGTTCGGCGAGCATAGAGTGGAGACCCACGCGAGGGAGATGGATCTCTTGGTGGTGTACACCATTGACCCAGCCATGGTGGATGACTACATCAACAGCGTTGAGCAGTTGCTTGCTGGAGACAAGTACAAGGTGCCCGGCATCGACCTCCAGTACACCGCCGGTCGTCCCGGAATAGATCAGAAGGTTGCCGTTGAGGGAGTTCTGTATTAGGGAGTCCTCGGACAGCCAGACTATATCCTTCGGCCGGACTGTTGGACTATGAAGATACAAGATTGAAGACTTCGTCTCGTGTCCGGATGGGACTCTCCTTGGCGTGGAAGGCAAGCTTGGCAATACGGATACATAGATCTCCTCCCTTGTAACTGACTCTGTGTAACCCCAGCCCCCTCTAGTCTCTATATAAACCGGAGGATTTAGTCCGTAGGACAACAACAATGATACCGTAGGCTAGCTTCTAGGGTTTAGCCTCTACGATCTTGTGGTAGATTAACTCTTGTAATACTCATATCATCAAGATCAATCAATCAGGAAGTAGGGCATTACCTCCATCGAGAGGGCCCAACCTGGGTAAACATCGTGTCCCCTGCCTCCTGTTACCATCTGCCTTAGACGCACAGTTTGGGACCCCCTACCCGAGATCCGCCGGTTTTGACACCGACATTGGTGCTTTCATTGAGAGTTCCACTGTGCCGTCAACATAAGGCTTGATGGCTCCTTCGATCATCGGTAATGATGCGGTCCAGGGTGAGGTTTTCCTCCCCGGACAGATCTTTGTATTAGGCGGCTTCGCACTACGGGCCAACTCGCTTGGCCATCTGGAGCAGATCGAGAGCTACGTCCCTGGCCACCATGTCAGGTTCGGAAACTTGAACTACACTGCCGACATCCGCGGAGACTTGATCTTCGACGGATTCGAGCCCATGCCAGGTGCGTCGCACGATCACGACGAGCATGATTTAGCTCTACCGTCGGACAGTGTTAGGGAGATCACACCTGCAACTACTCCGGCCCTCAATCCGGAGCAAATCGTGCCATCCGAGGACGGGTGGATAGACCCCGCCATGGAGGCCGCACTCTCAGTGGCGATAGAGTCGGATACTGACTTCACCCCTTACAAGAGCCGTGTTGCCGAACCACTGGATTCGTCTTCGGCCACGGACTCCGAGCCGCCTGCATCCGTGCCTATCAAATCCGATTGGGCGCCGATCATGGAGTTTACCTCCGCGGATATCTTTCAGCACTCGCCTTTCAGCGAGGTGCTAAATTCGCTAAAGTCTCTCTCCTTGTCAGGAGAACCTTGGCCGAACTATGTCCGGCTAGAATGGGATGCGGACGACGAAGAAATTTGCTGCCCACCCACCACCCACTTAGTAGCCACTGTCGACGATTTAACCGACATGCTCGACTTCGACTCCGAGGACATCGACGGTATGGACGACGATGCAGGAGACGAACAGGAACCACCACCCACAGGCCGCTAGACCGCCACCTCATCATATGATATATATATATATATATATATATATATATATATATATATATATATATATATATGGTGGATACCCCCAAAGAAGGCAATGGCAACAAGACAGCGGAGGATGACCCCTCCAAGAAGCAACCCAAGCATCGACGTCAGAGGCGCCGCTCTAAGTCCCGCCATAGCAAAAGTAGTGATACCGGCACAAGAGACAATAACACTCCGGATAGTGCCGAAGACAACAACAATCCCCTCCAGCACGATTTAGAGCGGGAGGGTGAACAAGCTAGCCCTCCAGAACAGGCAGCAGATGGAGAAACGGAGGATGACAATTACATGCCTCTCTCCGAAGACGAGGTGAGCCTCGGCGACGAAGAATTTATCGTGACTGAGGATCCCATCGAGCAGGAGCGCTTAAAGCGCCAGCTTATAGTGACAGCAAATAGCCTGAAGAAAAAGCAACAACAGCTTCGAGCTGATCAAGATTTGCTAGCAGACAGATGGACCGAAGTCCTTGCGGCCGAGGAATATGAACTCGAACGCCCCTCCAAGAGTTACCCAAAGCGCAGGTAGCTACCCCGACTCGAGGAGGAAGCATTGAAACCTATATCACCAGTACGATGCGGCTGACCGGCCACCTCGTGGCTAAGACAGAGAGGCGTTTCAGCCTAAAGTTCAGCCTGCACCCCGCCGCCACTCAAACAAAAATACGCGGGACCTGCGAGACATATTGGAAAGCAGGGCAAAACATGCCAGATCGATATATGGGTCATGGGGGCGCACACCAATGCGGGACGATGACCATCATGCCGTATACAATAAAAGTAAATCCGGCCAGGCCGAATACAGCAGACAAGACTCATATGAATTGCGTCGTGATATAGCCCGGCACAGAGGCGCCGCACACCCCCTATGCTTCACTGATGAACTTATGGATCACGAATTCCCGGAGGGTTTTAAACCTGTAAATATCGAATCGTATGATGGCACAACAGATCCCGCGGTATGGATTGAGGATTTCCTCCTCCACATCCACATGGCTCGCAGTGATGATCTACATGCCATCAAGTACCTCCCACTAAAACTCAAAGGACCAGCTCGACATTGGCTGAATAGCTTGCCAGCAGACTCCGTCGGCAGTTGGGAGGATTTGGAAGATGCATTCCTTGACAACTTCCAGGGCACTTATGTGCGACCACCGGATGCTGATGACTTGAGCCATATAATTCAGCAGCCAGGGGAATCGGCCAGGCAATTCTTGACACGATTCCTAACTAAGAAAAACCAAATTGCTGACTGTCCGGATGCAGAGGCCTTAGCGGCATTCAAGCATAACATCCGTGACGAGTGGCTTGCCCGGCACCTCGGCCACGAGAAGCCGAAGTCTATGGCAGCCCTCACGATACTCATGACCCGCTTTTGCGCGGGCGAGGATAGCTGGCTGGCTCGCAGCAACAACACATCAAGGAATCCAGGCACTTCAGATACTACAGATGCTAACGGCAGACCACGTCATAACAGACACAAGCGCCGCAACAACGACGATAACACCGAAGATACGTCAGTCAATGCCGGATTCAAAGGCTCTAGATCCAGTCAGCAGAAAAAGGCATTCAAAAGAAGTACTCCGGGCCCGTCCAGTGTGTATCGCATACTTGATCGCTCATGTGAAATCCACGGCACCCCCGATAAGCCAACCAATCACACCAACAGAGAATGTTGGGTGTTCAAGTAGGCCGACAAGTTGAATGCCGAAAACAAGGACAAGGGGCTGCATAGTGATGACGAGGAGGAGCCCCGGCCGCCGAACACGGGAGGACAGAAGAGGTTCCCCCCACAAGTGAAGACGGTGAACATGATATACGCAACCCACATTCCCAAGAGGGAACGGAAGCGTGCACTAAGGGACGTCTATGCGATGGAGCCTGTCGCCCCAAAGTTCAACCCATGGTCCTCTTGTCCGATCACCTTCGATTGCAGGGACCACCCCACTAGTATCCGTCATGGCGGATCCGCCACATTGGTCCTAGACCCCATCATTGACAGATTTCACCTCACTCGAGTCCTTATGGACGGCGGCAGCAGCCTGAACCTGCTTATCAGGATACAGTGCGCAAAATGGGTATAGATCCCTTGAGGATCAAACCCACCAAAACCACCTTTAAGGGCGTCATCCCAGGTGTAGAGGCCCATTGCACGGGCTCAATCGCACTGGAAGTGGTCTTTGGATCTCTGGATAACTTCCGAAGTGAGGAGTTAATCTTCGATATCGTCCCGTTCCGCAGTGGCTATCACGCACTGCTCGGGCGAACCGCATTTGCAAAATTCAATGCGGTACCGCATTACGCATACCTCAAGCTCAAGATGCCAGGACCTAGGGGGTCATAACAGTCAATGGAAACACAGAACGCTCGATCCACACGGAGGAGCACACTGCGGCCCTCGCAGCAGAAGCACAAAGCAACCTTTTAAGGCAAACCGCCAATTCGGTGATACAGCCCCCGGACACCATCAAGCGAGTCCGGAGTAACCTGCAACAGGATCGCCTGGCACGTTCAGAGCTCGCCTAGCAATTCGGCCCCCATCCTAGTCCCAGTCAAGCGACGAAATTTGTGCCGCGCGTACATAATTACGCACTGAAAATACCATGGGCATAGGCGGGGGCACGATCAGGGCACATCCCGCAATGCGGCTTAACCGCCCTAGGGGCTGCACACCTTTATCATTTTTTCTCTTTCAGGACCTTACTCTATGGAAGCCCTTTCCGGCAGTATGATTGCCGGACACATTACGGGAAGGAACAACCAAGGAGGCAAGAAGCCAAGTCGTACAAGGGAACCCCCAGGTGGTCTCTAATAACAATCGACATACCCATTTTTTAATACCCATACGCAGCCTGCCCTTGGATAGGACATGTTAAATAGTCCTATTTTTTGCTTATTGCACTACTTGTATCAGTATGCTTCGACGTATTATTTAAATAACAATGCATAGCATTAGTCTGTTATTGCATTATCCATCCTTTTTTTCTTATATGTTTATTTATGACAATTTGCACCCGTACATTCTGGTACGACCAGTACGCCAGGGGCTTTCGTATACCCCATAATACGGCGTGAGAAGTCCAAACACTTTCGACAGTGCGGCACCCCGAACTTATAGCATTATATGCATCAGCTCCGAATCATGTCTTGGGTCAATAGTTGGGTTTGCCCGGCTCCCATGTTTTGGTACCTTACGTTCCGCTATATCGGCTAAGGTAGCGCTAGGAGAACTACTGCGATTGTGTCTCGGTTCTTCCGGACGAGCACCTCAGTAGAGAAAGCCGAAAACTGACTGTCATGATAAGGCGAGAGCTGGTCGCTTTTCGAGAGGTCTCAAGTCCTTAAAGACTTCTTCCGCTTCGGGCGAGGAGTCGGCCTTTCCCGACTTAGGCGTATATAGCGCCCCAAATTCGGCCTTCCGAATACTAGGGGCTTCGCCAAAATTTAAAATTGTAGACTTCTATGGCTAAGTGAGAGTGATAAAGCCTTATATTCCGATTGCCTGGTTCGTTGTGCTGAACACCTCCCTCGAAGGACCCAAAATTGGGATAAAGAATGCTCAGGTTTATCCCGAACACCTCAGTACTAGTTACATAGGGGCAGAAGCTGACGACTGGCCAACTCTCAGATTTTATAAACGGCCGCACAGAAGGTAATATTTTAAATTCAAAAAGCGTTGCATAGCGCAAATGAACTAGTTTCACATTACAGGATCACATGAGCACGTTCATTCAAAAATTACATCTTTAGCACATTCCTCCGCCACAAGGCGGGAACCCTTCAGGACACTGTCATAATACATCTCGGGGCGGCGATGCTCCTTGCCCTTCGGCGGCCCCTCCTTCACTAGCTTCACGGCGTCCAGCTTCCCCAGTGCACCTTTGCCTGGGCAAAAGCCTTGCGCGCACCCTCGACGCAGACGGACCACTTTATGACTTCAAGCCGTAGGCAGGCATCTACAAGCCGCCTCACCAGACCGAAGTAGCTGTCAGGCAGGGGATCACCAGGCCACATCCGGACTATAAGACCCTTCATGGCCTGTTCGGCCGCCTTGTGAAGCTCGACCAGTTGCTTCAGATGGTCGCTCACAGGCATTGGGTGTTCGGTCCCAGTATACTGAGACCAGAACAACTTTTTCGTCGAGCTCCCCTCCTCAGCACGGTAAAACTCCGCGGCATCCAACACACTGCGGGGAAGATCCACGAACTCTCCTAGAGAGCTCCGAACTCGGATAAGTAAAAGGAAAGTTTCCTTTGCATGCTTGCTTTGCATAATGAATGCCTTACCCGCGGCTATCTTCTTAACCGCCTCAATCTTCTGGAGGGCCATGTGGACATCAGCCTTGGCATTTTGTGCCCTTTCGAGGGCCTTCGCAAGCTCGGACTCTCGCGTCTTAGAATCAAGCTCCAAGGACTCATGTTTTTTGGCGAGAGCCTAGAGCTCTTGCTGCACCTCGCCTACCCGGGCTTCTTGCTTTTCTCGCTCTATGCGCTCCTTGGCCGCTTTGTCTTTGGCCTCGGACAGCGCCTTCTTCAGGGTCGCCACTTCGGTCGTGGCCCTGGCAAATTCATGATGATCCTATTATTTTACAACCAAATTTCTTTTTATATAGACAGGGTATCGCTTACCTTTGCTCTCTTCGAGCTGCCTCTTGGTAAGGCCGAGCTCTTCCTTGGACCGCTCAAGGTCCTGCTTCAGTGCAGCGACCTCCGCAGTACGTGCGGCAGCAGCCAGCAGTGAAGCCTGCATATGCACATAGACATATTCTGATTAGACTCCTGAGTCATTATTTGATCCTCTATTCGGCCTTTCTTCTCGAATGCCAAACAGAGCATCAGGGGCTACTGTCTATGCGGTAATATTTTCCTATAATTTGATTACTTACTTGAAAGCCTGTTAGGAGGCTGGTACAAGCTTCAGTTAGTCCGCTTTTGGCGGACTAAACCTTCTCAATCACCGCACTCATGATAGTGTGGTGCTCTTCATCGATGGAAGCGCCGCGAAGCACTTCCAACAGGTTGTCCGGTGCCTCTGGATGGACAGAGGCCATCGGCATGGGCGGCTTGCCCCTCTTAATGGGGGGTCGCCTGACAGAGTCTGGAATCACTGGAGGTTCCGGCGCAGTGTTCGGCTGGAGGCCGAATCCGGAGCCCATGGGAGTCTTGCTCCCTTTGTGCCCAGGGTTCGCAATGTCGCCTCGAGGCGCCTCCAGGACTACCTCCCCTCGGCTCGGTGCCCTTTGAGACAACACCTTGACGTTGTCCGTTAGGCAAGGGGTGGAGGCGGTCGGAAGTGAATCGCTATTCATATCCGACGGGTCCAAAGAACCATCCGACGAAGATACATCGATATGGGCTCGGGACGGACTGCATAATCATGTTCGGCGTGACGAGAAGTAGTGCAAAAAAACATACCATGAATTACTATGGTATCCGAATACTTACGACTTCGCCAGGGGCTTGTCCCTGAGTAACCACTCGTCATCGCTGTAGGCGGCCGTCGTGGAGCAGTCCGAAAGGAGGGTCCTTCCCTTCTTGGACCCTTCAGCCTCCCCGGTTAGGGCGGCCTTCCTTTTCTTGTCTCCCCCGGCTGGGGAGGGGGGAGAACTTTCCTCTTCCTCCTCCTCGTTTTCATGGGAGGAGTGCACCTCAGAGTTATCAGACAATGAGTCCGATATAACCTTGTGTCGGAGGCCCTTTCGGGTCCCCGTGGCCTTCTTCTTGGCCTTCTTCACCGGCACCTCGTAAGGTGCCAGAACCAGCATCTCCGTTAGGAGAGCATCTGCAGGATCTTCAGGCAGGGGGGCTGGGCAATCGATCTGCTCCGCTGTCTCTACCCAGTCTTGTTAATGGCATGGAAGCTTAGATCCCGCAGATGATTAAACTAGGGAAAATAAATATCTTGTGAGATATAAAAACTTAGCGGATTGGCATGGCGCTTTGCGCAAAGTCCGCGGTCCTCGGTAAGGGGAGGAGGTACCTCGGCGCCCTTGAACAGCACCTTCCAGACGTCCTTGTGCATCGTGTCGAAGAGCTCTCGCAGCGTCTGGTGCTTGGCCGGGTCAAACTCCCACAAATTGAATGCCCGTCGTTGACACGGGAGGATCCGGCGGAAGAGCATGACCTGGACCACGTTGACAAGCTTGATTTTCTTGATCATCATGTTTCTGATGCATTTCTAGAGTCCGGTCAGCTCCACCGGTGAACCCCAGGACAGGCCCTTCTCTTTCCAGGCGGTGAGCCGCGTGGGGATTCCGGACCGGAATTCGGGGACCGCCACCCAGTTGGTGTCACGCGGCTCGGTGATGTAGAACCACCCCGATTGCCACCCCTTTATGGTCTCCACATAGGAGTGTCTGTGTCAAAACCGGCGGATCTCGGGTAGGGGGTCCCGAACTGTGCGTCTAGGCGGATGGTAACAGGAGACAAGGGACACGATGTTTTACCCAGGTTCGGGCCCTCTTGATGGAGGTAAAACCCTACGTCCTGCTTGATTAATATTGATGATATGGGTAGTACAAGAGTAGATCTACCACGAGATCAAGGAGGCCAAACCCTAGAAGCTAGCCTATGGTATGATTGTTGTAATGGTTGTTGTCCTACAGACTAAAACCCTCCGGTTTATATAGACACCAGAGAGGGCTAGGGTTACAAAGAGTCGGCTACAATGGTAGGAGATCTACATATCCGTATCGCCAAGCTTGCCTTCCACGCCAAGGAAAGTCCCATCCGGACACGGGACGGAGTCTTCAATCTTGTATCTTCATAGTCTTGGAGTCCGGCTGACGATGATAGTCCAGCTATCCGGACACCCCCTAGTCCAGGACTCCCTCAGTAGCCCCTGAACCAGGCTTCAATGACGATAAGTCCAACGCGTATGTAATCTTAGGCGTTGCAAGGCAGGTTCTCCCTCAAGTTCCATGTACCTGCCGAACAGTGTCCGTCTTTCTCATCAATATTGTGCTTCTTGTCTTCCACACCCAATAATGACCATCTTCCACGCGTCGCATGAATGCGAAAAGCCAGGGTATCTTTTATATTTTACCCCCTAGCTGTGCAAATAATCTGCCTATAAGAGAGGCAAGGATCCAGATCCAAATCACACCGTCTTCCTTCCGCGAGTACTCATTGAAGCGCCTCCGACCAAAAATCCATTCCATCATGGACCGTCGACGCGGCTCCTCCTCTCACGCTCCCAGCCCACGGCCAGGAGATTGGCGGAGATGTTCTGTCCCGCACAGCGAGCTGGTGATGCTCCAAGCGGAGGGATATCTCCCTCCGGCCTTCATGGTTCCGGTTCGAGCCGGACTGGCCGCCTACCAAGGTGGGAAGCAAGCGGAGGCTACCCCAAATCCCAACAAAGGGGAGCAGGTATGCTTCGTCCCCTATCTGATAAGGGGGCTCGGATTTCCTATACATCCGTTCCTCCGCGGGCTCCTGGAGTTCTACGGACTCCAGCTCCATCACCTCACGCCCGCCTCTATCCTACATATCGCGGGCTTCATAGCTCTTTGCGAGCTATTTCTGGGCATCAAGCCCCATTTTGCACTGTGGAAGAGGTTGTTCTGCCTTGTGCCCCGCTCTCACGAGGGGTCCATATATCAAGTGGGCGGCGCCGAAATATGGCGCATTGCCGGGACCGGATATCCATCCGAAACCCCTAAGAAGGCGTCCGAAGACTGGCCTTCGGAATGGTTTTACATAGAAGACGCTCTGCTGCCGGATCCTATTCGGATCGGCCTCCCGGAGTTCAGTACTGCTTCTTTGAAGAAACGCCTTAGTTGGCGCCCGCAGAGTCCCCAACTGGAGGAAGACAAGAGCTTCCATTATTTGATGGGCCGGATAAGGTTACTGGCCCATTCCGGGTTGACCATGATTGGAGTCATGGCAACATGCATTATGCGGGGGGTGCAGCCACTACAATACAGGGGCCACCCTATGTGGGATTTCAACGGAGAGGACGATGCCACCCGTCATGGCCGCAAAGGGCCGGGATCGGCCGAAGACCTGGTGAAGATCCTGTCCGGCCTGTATAAGGGGGAGAAGGAGGATTTCCTCTAGACGAGCCCGTTGAACGGGTTCCCCATGAATAATCCTCGGCGTTGGGTAAGCGAACACTTTGTGTGCCCGACCCGTGCTTTCAAAGTTTAAGTTTCTTATATTACGCTTTTGACGCAGGAGCTGCGCCGGGTTGTGGAGGGCATGCTTAGCCCAGCTCCGCAACCCGAGGATCCAGAGAGATCCCAGGATCCGGCCTCCGAAGAGGACCCGGACATAAAGGTGGAGTTAATCGACAGGGTGTTCCACCAACTCAGCATGGATAATGCTTTCGTCGCCATTACGGCTGACTACCCCGGACTGAGTCCGGCTTCGCAGGTGATTGTAACCGAAGTCCTGACACCATTATTCCTCCCTTGCTCATTTCTGACCACCGTATACAACGGTGTTTTGCAGGAGGCGCCTTTACGGCGGGAAGCCGAGCCCACGGCGGCTGACCAACAAGGGCCAGTCCGGCCCAGTAAGCGGAGGAGGAGCACGACGCGGATTGAAACGTCGCCGCAAAGGTATAGCTCACGATCCATTATTTTGGAGCCACGTTCCTAGGAAGTGTTTAAATGCTCATGACTTTTGTAGAAGAAAAAGCGCTTGCCGAACTGCGGGCGTAGAGGTTGCCAATCCAACCTCTACCAGCCAGGCTCCAGCACCTGGTCTGGAGGGGGAGGCGAGCGCAAGGCGCAGGCCGGACACTCCTCCAACGGAGGACGCCGACAGACTGTCCGCCACCAAGTCTAAAGTGGAGAGCGCCATGAAACACAGGCGCCGCCGGACAGTTTTTTGTGACGCGTGTTTCTCCCCTGAGGCGTTAAGTGCCTTTGACGTGGGGGACGCGCACCTCCATGCTGCTCAAGATGGTTTAACCAGAGCCGCGGAGCAGTATGTAAAGGACATACGGGTAAAAGAATTTAATAGTTTGTATATGCCAGTAGCCCCCGAGACTTAAAGTAGTTATATTAACTGATTTAAGGATCAATTGAAATGTAGGATCTTATGAAGAAGAATACCCAACTGTCCCAGGAGCTGCAAGAGTGCAAGGCCCAACTTGAGGCCGTACTGGCTGCCGCAGGGGGAGACACAGGGACCCCTCCTGGTAACACATTAATATACTTTTTTGTTAAAAAATTTAAGTGGTGTGCGGCGTGCGCGCAAGTCTAAAAATGACTTTGCAGGTGCTGCCGGACAGGATCCGAACAGGCAAGAACTACTGCGCCAGCTGAAGGCCAGCGAGAGAGTGCTGACAAGGGTGCAGCAGGAAAGGAACAAGCTCCAGGATGCCCGCACCCAACTTGAAGAAGAGCTGAGAGGTGTTCGGGCCGAGCTGTCAGGCTCCGTTAAGGAGAATCAGCGGCTTCGTCGCGGCATCTATAGTAAGTGCTTGAGCGAACTCCTTTGAAAAGAAGAGTTCGGCGAGGAAGTCAATTGACAAAATATGTCTGTAGGTATACTCACAGGTCGCCCTGCGGAGGAGATGCCCGTGTCGACGGGTGATCAACTTCCCGAACTGTTGCAGCTGCTCGAACGAGTTTGGCAGGCAATGAGCAGCGTCGTCCAGGCTTTATGGCCATCCCTCTCCCTACCCGAGGGCCTTGGAGAGCTTGCGGAGAAGCTTCAGGGAGTGCGGCAGCGCTTCCGTTTATGGAAGATTTCGGCCTGCCGCCAAGGTGCCAGGGAGGCCTGGGCCATGGTGAAGACGCGGTACAAGAAGGCGGATCCCAACCACATGGCCGAGGTCGGACCGATGGGGCCCGATGGGAAGGAGATCCCTGTGAGTTTAGTATACGGCCAAGTAGAGATGGCCGCTAAAATTTTCCCAACAGGACTGTAAATTAGACAGCCTGTTAGACGGGATTGAGGAAGAATACAGTCAGTCGAGTTGACAATGTATCTTAAAATGACATGTAAAATGCCTTCTAGCCAGATTGTAGATCGTTTGTCTTTGCCGACCTTTTCGCTTCAACCTCGGAACCCTAGAGTCCGGAGTGTGTCTGAATACCTTCTTGTCGGGGCTACGCTGTGGCCACGGACACCTATGGGGCAGGAGCCCCTTTGTGGTACGGTAGGGAGGCAGAGGGCGCACGCAGAGCGGATCGAGGCGACGGTACGCGAGGGGTTTTTACCCAGCTTCGGAGCTCTCCGGAGAGATAAAACTCCTACTGCTGCTTTGTGTTTATATTCTGTTTGTGCCCGAGAACTCGAGCGTATGGTGGTGGTGGATGCGTCGAATGAGCCGAACCCCTTCTACGTGCGCATGGGCCTCCCTTTTATAGGCTAAGGGGGTTACCCACAGGTGGCAGCGTAGGAAGAGGGGCAGAAAGGTAAAAACGCGGGTTGGTACAACAGTGCTCTACAGTGTCCCCTACCTAACTCTGACGGTAGGGGACAAGGGCATTTAATGCCCGTCTGGTCGCTCCAACAGTGCAAGGAGACGACCGTTAGGTGCGCCACTGATCGCCACGATGGCCTCCTTGTCAGCTCCGCTTGCCACCTCGCCCTGCATGGTCGCGCAGTGCTTCGCCACGTGCTTCTGGGATGGTCCTGGAGTGACACGTTATTGGGCGTGCTGGATCTTGGGTGCGGGGCGGCGGCCTTGCCGCGGCAAGTGCCCTGCCGCGGGTCTTCTCTTGTCGCGCCGGCAAGCTTGCCGGTCGCCGTGCCTTCTCGGGACGCGTGGGGCGTCGCGGCAAGTTATCTCTGAAGGGCCTTGGTTGGCCTTCTCGGCAAGCTCCTCTTGCCGGGGTCTTTACTCTTCCCGGCAAGCTCCTCTTGCCGGGGCCTTGTCTTCTTAGTTAATACTTTGTTCTTGAATGGCAGTGATATGGAGCAGCGGAGGGCCTTGGCGGGCGTCCGGCAAGCCTCGCCGCGGGGGTGCTACGACTGCCCGTGCACAAGTTCGGGGTACTAAGGTACCCCTACTTTAGTACACCGACAGGAGCCCCCGGGCCTGGGCCATACACGGTGCCGAGCGCTGTTGGGCCAGGCCCAAAACAGTGCACGGGCACGCGCGGCCTGGGCTCAAGCTGAACCCCCACTCCGTACCCTCCGCGTCTCCTTGCAACGGCACGCGTCGATTACGGCATCGTGGGAGAGATCGTGAAGGAGAAACCGGAACGTCCGCCCCCTTCCTCTTTATGAGTAGAGGAAACAGGGGCGGTTCTTTTGCTCCGGTCGTTGCTGCCTTTTCAATCTGACATACCTGCGCTGCTCCCACCCCCTCCCTTCTCCCCCCCAAGCTCGAGAGAGAGAAGGAGTCGCTCCGCCTCGTTGCCGCCGGCGCCATCTACGTCCCCATCCCTCTCCTCCTCCACTTCCGCCATGGCTCCGAAGACCGCCAAGGGGAAAGGTGAGAAATCAAAGGGTGAGAAATCGAGGGAGGCGCAGCGGCTTGAGGCTCTGCGGAAGGAGACGGCCCTCTTCCCCCACGCGCTCCCCTACGAGGAGTTGAAGGAAAGCTTCTATCCATTATGGTCGATGGAGACGCGTGCGCATCCGCGCACCAAAGTAATCTCTGCCGCAACTTCGGAGAAGGTTTCTATTGGGTACGCCTTCTTCCCCGTGTTCTTCCACTGCAGGCTATGCCCGTCCTTCTCTTAGTTCTTCTGCGACATCATGCTCACATACGGGTTTCATCTTCTCGATTTCACCCCCAACGCCGTTTTGATCATGTCTGTCTTCGCCCATCTTTGCGAGAACTTTGTCGGAGTCCACCCAAGTGTCGCCCTTTTCCGTCACTTCTTTACTCCTCGAGTCGAAAAAGGGGAACCCTTGTCTGGAGGGATTGCTTGGGTCTCGAAGACTGGCATGAAGGAATCATACATCCCTGGGGAGCTCCGTAGTAAGTGGGATGAATGGAGGATGAAGTGGTGTTGGATCTTGGACGAGGAACCACAACCATTCACTGCCTTGCGCAAGACCTCGACAGTGCGCGGCAACGACTGGAGCCATTTGGCTCCAGATGATGCCAAACTAACGATCACCACTACCAGGATCTTGAGGCTTAGACTTGCCGGACTCACGCCAGGGGCTGTTGGCGCTGATTTTCTCCGTCGTCGCATTGCCCCCCTGCAGGAGAGGGGTAGACCTGCCTGGGAGTTTGAAGGCCCAGCAGATATTATGCGATTGCGACCAGGCTTGAACTTTAACTTCACCGTTTCGGAGCTCGACGGAATACTCAGGGAGCTCTTTAAGCACGATCTCGATCATCCCGAATGGTTTAGGCTGCCGCACGGGGTCGTCCCATTGTGCAACAGCTCCAAACGGGATCGTATTGTGCGATTCGCACGGTCTCATTCCGACTTGGAAAGAGCCCGAAGACGACGTTGTGCAAGACTTCTTTGACAACTTGTCCAAGACGGCGGTCCGATCCGATGAGCAGAAGTCGCTCACCCGCGCCACTACTGAAGACGGGGCGACATATGTCGCCAGCAGAGCAGAGGAGGCCGCGGCAGCCGAGGCTGCAGGCCAGTTCGGGTTCACAGTGGCGGAGGCAGAGGCGGCCGCGGCGGCGATCCTCGCCGATCAGGAGGACCTCGCCGGGATGATCGCTGGCGAGGAGGGGCCTGCCGGGCCGGAAGTTGAGCACGGTGAACTTGCCGGAGGCACAGGTGGTCAACCATCGTCGAGCACCTCGCAGGCAGAGACTTCCGCGCGGCCCCTAGTGCGGCCGCGAGTGCTTCCAACGGCGCAGCCCCCGGTGCCGCCAAGAAGACACACCCGCAGGGGCGGGAACGGGGCGGAGCGGCCCTCGAGACGACAGCCGTTGCGCCGTGCGGCACGCCCTGCCGCGGCAAGCAAGGTTGCCGCGGAGATGCACCGTGTAGCCACGACAGCCGGAGCGGGGTCTTCTCGGGCCACCGCCCCTGCTCAGACCACTGCGCGCGCCGCAGCGGGAATCGGGGCCGGGACGTCCCAAACTGCCACCGTCGTCCCCGCCAAGAGGCCAAGGGAACCTTCTCCACCTCGCCGCGCTGGGCCAGACTTTGACCTTTCCGCGCTTAGTTCTGACGACGAGGAGGATGAAGAAGAGTAAGCTCTCTTGTCACCTTTGTGCATCTCCAATCTTTGTTGTCTTTATCTTGCTTCTGATCTATTTGACTCTGGACCTGTGCTTCCCAGGACACTGGCCGAGAGGGCGGCGAAGAGAGTCAAGACCACGGCGACCAATATTGCCGATGACCCTCCCGTGGCAACGGGAGACATGACCGAGCCGGCCATATTGGTCCCGGCAATCTCGCCTCAGAGCAGCCCCCAGCACAGCCCCCAGCGTAAGTACATATCTTCCCTTTGCTGCTTCGGTGCGTGTGGGCACTCTTTATTTACTGATGTTTCGTTCTTTGAGTTGTGTAGGAGCGGAGCAGCATCATCAAGAATCCTCGGGAGGAACCGTTGATGTGCCACCTACTGCAACCACTCCGCCAAGGGAGGCCTCCCCGTCAGGGGAGCACTCCCCGGTGAGGAGGTCATCTCCGTCAAGGGGCTTATCCCCGGCAAGGGATCCTTCTCCGGCAAGAAGTCCATCTCCGGTGAGGGGCAACATTGACGATCCTTGGATCTTTGCCGGACTCTTCTCCCCCTTTTCGGTCGCCAGACCCCTCCAACGTAGAGCCCATGGAGACGGATGTTGCCGGTGAAGAAGGCGCGCACGAGAACGCCGACGACGCCGCGGTTACTGATGAAGCGGCTGGCATCGCCGATCCGGCCGCCGAGGAGGCCGCCGAGGCTGACGCTGCAGGGGCTGGTAATGGATCCGGCGATCGAACTGACGGCCCTGGGGCCGCAGGAGCGTCTAGCGCTACACCGAACGCCGATCCTTCCGCCTCTGCCGCAGCATCGGGTCCCGAGGGACCCCAGCCCAGCGCATATTTGAAGGCCGGCGAGGGCGTATTCATCAGGCTTCCCTGGGCATCGAGCTCCAGGGCTCCGGTGAAGGGAGAGACATTCGACGGAGAGGTGCTTGCTTCTGCCGGGCTAACATTGGTGGATGTGCCAGGTCACGACAGCGACGAGCCTGAAGAGGAGAAGCTGCTGCGGAAGCTCATGTCTCTCTACCGCGCCCGGCAAGCGAAGTTGGAGTCCTGGGAGGCACTTGTCGCGCGGGCGGGTGTGGACATAGAGAGGCATGCTGAAGAGCTCCGGAGTCGCAACCAAGAAACCCTCCAGTCAATTGCAGAGGAGAGGATGCAGCTTGACGAGGCGCGGAAAGCCTTTATCCTCGAAAAGGCCGAGGTTGACGAGAAGCAAAGGCTTGCCGGCGAGGAGCTAAGTGCAAGGAAAGGAGAATTGACGCAGCGGAAAGTTAACCTCGACAGTTATGAGGAGGAACTCGCCGTGCGAGAGAAGTCACTTGGCGGAGCTCTTAAGGAGGCGAAAGATGCTGCTGCGTCTGCTGAGGCCGCCAAGAATGAATTGGAGGCAAGGGTGGCGCAGCTGGAGACCAACCTCAAGGCAAAGGATGAAGAGGTCGCCATGCTCAAGTGCGAGCGTGAAAAGGGCGCCCACACCCTTGGTGCGCTGCAAGTTAGCCTTGCCGAGAGGATCAAGGAGTTGAATGACGCCAAGGATTCCACCGCTGATCTCAATCTGAAGTTGACCACCTTAACCCAATCATTGGAGGAGGCCAACAATCGGGAGGCAACCCTGATTAAGGCGGCCAAAGATAATGACGCTCTGCTTAAGAGGGCCGCAGAGACTCAAAATGTCTTCAGGGACAATGTGCTCAATTGGACGGAGGGACTTGTTGATATCGCCGCAACCATTGACAAGGAGCTGACGAATCTGGGGCTGGAGGATTTCAAATATTCCACCGATGAGGACCTCGCTCCCAGCGTCAAGCTTTCTCAGTTCTTTAAGGGCGTGGCGACGGCGCTCCAGAAGCTCCAAGAGCAGATCCCCAAGCAACTGGCTGACGAGTCGCGCGACGTCTGCGCGGGGGCTCTCCAGAAAGTGCTGGTGAAGGTGGCTTATCGCCACCCTGACGTCCATTTCAAGAAGATCCTCAGAAGCTTGCCGCCCGACGTGGATGTGGAGCCACTCAAAGCCGTTGTCGCACCCATTGTGGACAAGGTTGCCGGCATCAGGCGGGTTGACGGCGATCGCGTAGATTAGGCCGTCCATTTCTTTTCCCTTGTCGCTGTTGATCAGGTCACAGAAACAGTTTGTTAGGACTGCAACCATTCATTTTTGTATCATAACTTTTATTCTGGGTACTGCTTGCTATGTTATTCCCCTTATTTGATCCTTCCTTCGTATGCCTTGACCCTACGCTTTTTAGGAAAACTTGCCGGGCAGGTACCTTAACCGCAAGTGCTGAGTGCGGGACATCAGCAGCTTGCGCAGTACTGCGTCCGGCAAGCAACCTTGCCGTCACCAATCGCAACCCACTTAAGTTGTTGAGCGGACTCGAAACAAAATAAGGGCACGATCAGTTGTAAGCAGGTTCCTTTGTGCACAGGTTTTTCATACAAAGTGCGGGTCGTTCAAGGAGGATAACACAAAAATTTTGAAAACTATATGCTCATGCTTTGGCAACTTAGCTTCTCTGTTATTTGTTTTCCGGCAAGGCTTGTTCTCCGGCAAGACAGCACTTCTTTTGAACGACGCCCTTTGTCGCCATCCTTATCTCCCTTTCTTTGAGAAGGAAGAAGAGAAAATAATGATATAGAACCTTAGGGCTTGTTCTTGCTTACCGGGGTCGAGTGCTGCACAAAATGTTAGACAGTGCATGCATGGTATATATATATATATATATATATATATATATATATATATATATATATATATATATATAAAGCATGAAACTAATATGGATGTGCTGAGCACATGAGCTTTATTCACGCACGGGATCTGCGCCCAGCTTTGTACAAAGGGTTACATGCAACAGCGGCAAGGCTTATACAAAAGGTGGTTGCCGGAACGGGGCCCGACAACCGCGCCTTATGGGTAAAACTTGCGAAGATGCTCTATGTTCCAGGAGTTGCTCACCGGAATGCCATCTTCGGTCTCAAGGCGGACAGCGCCGAGCCTAGTGACTCGTTTCACCCGATAAGGGCCTTCCCACTTCGGCGTCAACTTGTTTGAATTCTTGGTGGATTGAACGTGTCGAAGAACAAGGTCGCCTTCCTCGAAGCTTCTGGCATTAACTTTGCGGCTATGATAGCGGCGCAAAGCTTGCTGGTAGCGAGCAGCTCGCACAGCAGCCTGAAGATGATCCTCCTCGAGGAGCAGCGCGTCATCTTGCCGCAGCTGCTCTTGCTCAAGCTCATCATAAGCGAGCACTCGTGGTGACCCGTATACGAGTTCCGTGGGGAGAACTGCTTCTGCTCCATAGACAAGAGCAAAAGGTGTCTGGCCAGTGGCTCGATTTGGCGTCGTCCTGATCGACCAAAGAACCTCCGGCAACTGCTCGATCCAATTTCTTCCGCACTTGTGCAGCCTGTCGAAAGTCCTGGTCTTGAGCCCGTGCAGCACTTTAGCGTTTGCCCTCTCCGCTTGACCGTTGCTTCTCGGGTGAGCAACAGAAGCGAAACAGATCTTGGTGCCAAGATCTTGGACGTATTGCATGAAGGTGTGACTCGTAAATTGTGTGCCATTGTCGGTGATGATCCTGTTAGGGATCCCAAAACGGCAAACAACCGACCTGAAGAACTTGACTGCTGATTGTGTTGTCACCTTTCTCACTGGTTCCACTTCAGGCCACTTTGTGAACTTGTCGATTGCAATGTACGAGTACTCAAAGCCCCCGACAGCTCAGGGGAAGGGCCGAGAATGTCGAGCCCCCAGACTGAAAATGGCCAGGATAAAGGGATTGTTTGGAGAGCTTGAGCTGGTTGGTGAATCTGCTTGGAATGGAACTGGCACGCTTAACACTTGGTTACTTGTGCAGTTGCATCCTGGAGGGTTGTCGGCCAGAAGAAGCATTGCCGGAAAGCCTTGCCGGCAAGTGCTCTTGCGCCAATGTGGTGACCACATATGCCTCCATGTATCTCTGCCAACAGCTTCTGTCCATCTTCCCGGGAGATGCACTTCAATTTCACCCCGTTGAATCTTCTCCTGTATAGTATGTCATCGACAAACTGGTACATACTTGATTGTCGGGCTACTTTTTCTGCTGCTTCTTGCTCCTCGAGAAGTTCTCCTGTTTGAAGGAAGTGGACTATCTGCTGTGCCCATGTTGGTGCCTGTGGCTCGACAACAAGGACTAAAGGCGCAAATGCTACTGCAGGAACATCCGCTTCGACGGCAAGGATCAGGGATTCTGCCGGAGCGTGATGTTCCCCGGCAAGCGTGCCGGAGCACAACTTGTCGGGAGCGTCTGCTTCAACGAAACAAGCTCTGGGGCTTGTCGGAGTAGGCTGCTCCTCAACTCTTTCTGTGTTGAGCCTGGGAACCTTCTTGGCGGTGGCTTCAGAGAGCTCTGCCGGAAAGTGGTCGCCAGCAGGCATTTTTCTCTTCTTGCTCTGTCCAGTTGATGGCGTGACGGATGGCTGAGTTAGCTTAAGCACAAAAATCCCTGGTTCCACAGGTAACTTAAGTGCGGCACATTTCGACAGGCCATCTGCAACGTCATTCTGAGCTCTTGGAACGTGTTCCATTTGTAAACCGTCAAAATGTTCTTCTAGCCTTCTCACTTCATCGATGTAGGCTTCCATGAACGGGCACTGATAATCTTTGTTCACTTGACGGACGACAAGTTGTGAGTCACCCCTGATGATAAGCTTTTTGATCCCAAGTTCAGCTGCTATCCTGAGTCCGGCAAGCAAGCCTTCATACTCTGCGGTATTGTTTGTTGCTTGCTCCTTGGGAAAATGCATTTGGACCACATACTTGAGGTGCTCCCCGGTGGGGGCGACAAGTAGTACGCCCGCACCGGCGCCTTGCAGCGAGAAGGCACCGTCAAAGTACATGATCCATTCTCTGCTAGCTTCCTTGACGGGGATGCTCCTCTCCGGAGTTTCTTCATCCGGTGTCGGCGTCCATTCTGCTATAAATTCTGCCAATGCCCTGCTCTGAATGGTTGAAGTACTTTCAAACTCGAGGCCAAAGCTTGACAATTCCAATGCCCACTCGACAATCCTGCCTGTCGCTTCTGGGTTTTGTAGTATCCTCTTCAGCGGAAAGCGAGTGACGACCGTGATCTCATGTGCTTGAAAGTAATGGCGCAGCTTCCTTGAGGCCATGAGTAGGCCGAAAAGCAACTTCTGCACACCAGAGTACCTTGATCTAGCCCCCTGTAAAAGGGAGCTGACGAAGTAAACTGGGCGCTGCACCTTCTTCTTCTGTTTCTCTTCCAGCAACTGCACAGACCCATCCTTGGCGGAGGCAGAACTTGTCGGATCAGGGCTTGTCGGGCCAGAGCTCGTCGGGGAAGCCCCCTGCTTGTCACCGGACTCGTCTGCCGCGGCTGCTGGCTCATCATCTGCCTCCCTCTCCGCCACTAACGCAGCACTAACCACTTGATTGGTTGCCGCCAGGTATAGCAGCAACTTCTCTTGTGGCTTAGGCGCGACAAGCGTCGGAGTGGAGGACAAATATTTCTTCAAATCCTGCAGCGCAGCCTCCGCTTCCGGAGTCCATTTCATGGGACCCGCCTTTTTCAAGATTTTGAAAAATGGCAGGGCGCGTTCGGCAGACTTGGAAATGAATCTACTGAGAGCAGCAACACAGCCGGCAAGCCTTCGCACATCCTTGACGCGCTTTGGTGCTTCAATTTGCTCAATGGCCTTGATCTTGTCGGGATTGGCCTCAATCCCCCTTTGAGACACAAAGAACCCGAGAAGCTTGCCGGAGGGAACTCCGAACACACACTTCTCGGGATTCAACTTGAGATTGACCTTGCGCAGATTTGCGAAGGTTTCATCTAAATCTTGGATCAGAGTCTTTTTGTCCTTGCTCTTGACCACTATGTCATCCATGTAGGCTTCTATGTTTCTATGCAACTGTGGCTCAAAAGCATGGTTGACTACTCTTGCAAATGTCGAACCAGCATTCTTTAGTCCGAAAGGCATCCGTACGAAGCAGTACGTGCCACACGGAGTAATGAATGCGGTTTTCTCTTCATCCTCTTCTGCCATGAAGATTTGATGATGTCCTGAGTATGCATCAAGGAATGAAAGCAGATCAGATCCTACCGTGGAGTCAACGATATGGTCAATGCGCGGCAAGGGAAATGGATCTTTGGGACAAGCTTTATTAACATCAGTGAAGTCAATACAGAGCATCCACTTCCCGTTTGCCTTGCGCACGACTACTGGATTGGCTAACCACGTTGGATGGAGCACTCCTCGGATCAGGCCTGCTGCTTCCAATTTCCTGATCTCTTCTGCAATGAACTCTTGTCTCTCCACCGCTTGCTTTCTGACCTTTTGCTTGACGGGCCACGCGTGAGGGCAGACGGCAAGGTGGTGCTCAATCACTTCCCTGGGAACACCGGGGATGTCAGATGGTTGCCATGCGAACACATCGACATTCGCCCGCAGGAAAGCGACGAGCGCGCTTTCCTATTTAGGATCAAGCGTGGCACTGATGGTAAAGGTACCACCAGTGCCGTCCTCCTTGGCGGCCACTTTCTTGGTCTCTGGTGGAGCTGTCTTTGCCTTCTTGCTCTTGCCGGTGGAGCTCGATGGTGTGTCCTCGACGGCAGCGCAGCACTCCAAAGAGGTGCGCTTGCCGGAGTGGGCATCAGAGCTGTTCTTGCCGGGCTTGACCTTCTTCTTCCCCCGGGGAGCTTCAGTGGCAAGTGGCTTGCGCTCTGCTGCGGCTGCTGCTTCCCGGTAGATCTTGTCGGCGCAGATAAGGGCATCCTTCTTGTCGCCTTGGACAGAAATGACACTTATCGGTCCAGGCATCTTGAGCACATTGTAGGCATGGTGAGAGGCTGCCATAAACTTGGCAAGCGCCGGTCAGCCGAGTATCCCAAATTAGGGCAATGGGAAATCAGCGACGTCGAATGTGACCCTCTCTGTCCTGAAATTCAGCTCACTGCCAAATGTCACTAGCAGTGTGATCTTCTCCTTCGGCTTGCTCCTTCCTGGGTTTATCCCTTGAAAGGTACCGGTTTCTTCGAGCTCGCTGTCGGGGATCTGGAGCTTCTTGAGCACTGCGGAGGAGATCAGATTCAGGCCGGCCCCGCCATCAACCAACATCTTCGTGACCTTGAGGTTCCGGATTGTTAGTGAGACCAACATCGGCAAGCACCCGACCGCCGTGATGCGATCAGGGTGATCCTCAACATCGAAGATAATGGGCGTGTCGGACCACTTTAGAGGCTTGCGCGACTCGACGGATGGCTCTGCTGCATTCACTTCTCGCACCCACTGCTTGAGTTGGCGGTGCGAGGTGTGCAGAGAGGCACCGCCGTCGATACACAACACCTCTGTCTCCTTCTGAAACTCTTGGTCATCAGTTTCATCCTCGTCCTCACCTTCGTCCTTGTCGCGGCCACGGGGGGGCCTGTCTCCTTGCCGCGGTTTGGCCTTGCCGCGGGGCCCTCCCCGGGCGGGAAACCTCTTGCCGGATCCTCCGCCACCTCCCTGGGCCCTCTCCTTGTCGCGGCACTCATACTCAGCTTTCTGCAGCTCCACCATCTGCTCAACTTTCATGCAGGCTTGGAGGTCATGGCCCTTGGTGCGGTGGATCTTGCAATACTGCTTGCCGGAGCCATCCTGCTTGTCGGCGGCTACCACAGCCTCGCCAGACTCACTGGCTTTGGCTTTGTCGGAACTGCCTCCGTTGCCGGAATGCTCAACAACTAGCACATCCTTAGCCTTTCTTTTTCTATTGTTCCGCCTTCGGTTCTTCCTTGCCGGGGCGGCATCCTCACTGTCAGATCCCTCATCTCCTGCAATCTCTCCGGGGATTTTCCTCCCCTCCTCAGCCCGCGCACACTTGTCGGCTAAAGCATATAGCTCGCTGACATCTCTGATCTTGCACATCGCCATCTCCTCCCTCATCCTGCGGTTACGCACGTTCTGATGGAACGCGCTGATAACCGCGGCAGGGTGGACGTCTGGGATGTTGCGTTGCACCTGGCTGAATATCTGTATGTACATACGCAGGGGCTCACCCTCCTTTTGGACGAGCAAATGCAGATCGCTCTCCTGGCCATGGGGTTTGTGGCCGCCTGTGAAGGTGCCGACAAACTGATGACACAGGTCCGCCCACGAAGAGATGGAGCCATCCGGCAAGTGCATGAGCCAAGACCTGACGTTAGGCTTGAGCACCAGCGGGAAGTAGTTGGCAAGGATCTTCTCGTCGCGTCCTCCTGCAGCCTGCACCGCGATGGTGTAGACGCTAAGGAACTCTGACGGATGTATCCTGCCATCGTACTTCTCGGGCACGTCTGGCTTGAAGTTCTTGGTTCTGGGCCATTGGACTTGCCGCAGCTCACGGGTGAACGCAGGGCAACCTGCCGCGTACGGCAAGTTGCCTGGTTCCCCTGGTGCTTGCATATCAACAGAGGGCCCAGCGCGCTGGTCGGATTGACGCCGCGCTTCCCTTCTGCGCTCGATGCGAGTGCGAGCGTCTTCGTGCCGTCGTTCTTGAAGAACTTGGCGTTGATCACGGCGAGTTCGCGGGTCCGATGACGCGGTGGAGTCAGCGTCAAGGCTAGCCCGGTGAATCGGCGATCTTGGCCTTCGGGGCTGGGTGCGCATGGTGGTGGCACCCCCAGCGGTCTTGTCGGCGTCGGCTTGCGCCTGGGCATCTTGCCGGGGCTTCGACGTGCTCGGTTGCCGGGGCTTGTCACTGTTGGCGAAGCCGACGAGGCTGTAAATGGTTGCCCTCCAGTCGTCGATCTTGTCGGGAGCTGGAGGGTAGTCTAGGAGCAGCTGGGCTCGGGCTAGCGCTTCCTCTGGGGTCTTGGGCGGCAGTGGTGAGCGACGCGAGGTACGAGACATGCTCAGACTCCTAATAGTGTTAGAAGGAGCAGCATCTCGTCCAGGCGACCGCACCGCGCTCGTGCCAGCGTGCTGAGGCGCATGCTGGCCTTGGACGTCCCGCGACCCACCAGCTTGGCCTTGTTCTAAAGCGAGCACGGTGCTAGGGGCACCGTTGTGTTGTCGATCTTGCACCTCCTGGGAGGGGTGCGGTCGATGCACAGACGCAGAACCTTGCGGGGCCTTGTCTTTGGACCGGGTGACGATGCGAGTCCCCCCGCTAGCGCCCGCTCCTCCGCCGGCGTCCACCCCACCGCCCGTTTGCTCCGGTGGCGGCGGGACGGCCGCAGACGGAGCGGCCACCTCCGGATTCTTCTTCTTCGGTGGCATGTTGATGAAGAAGCTGATGTAGTGCGCGCAGACGCCGGATCAGATGCACACAACCTCGACGCGCCCCCCTACCTGGCGCGCCAAAGATGTCGGGGCTACGCTGTGGCCACGGACACCTATGGGGCAGGAGCCCCTTTGTGGTACGGCAGGAAGGCGGAGGGCGCACGCAGAGCGGATCGAGGCGACGGTACGCGAGGGGTTTTTACCCAGCTTCGGAGCTCTCCGGAGAGATAAAACTCCTACTTCTGCTTTGTGTTTATATTCTGTTTGTGCCAGAGAACTCGAGCGTATGGTGGTGGTGGATGCATCGAACGAGCCGAACCCCTTCTACGTGCGCATGGGCCTCCCTTTTATAGGCTAAGGGGGTTACCCACAGGTGGCAGCGTAGGAAGAGGGGCAGAAAGGTAAAAACGCGGGTTGGTACAACAGTGCTCTACAGTGTCCCCTACCTAACTCTAACGGTAGGGGACAAGGGCATTTAATGCCCGTTTGGTCGCTCCAACAGTGCAGGGAGACGACCGTTAGGTGCGCCACCGATCGCCACGACGGCCTCCTTGTCAGCTCCGCTTGCCACCTCGCCCCGCATGGTCGCGCAGTGCTTCGCCACGTGCTTCTGGGATGGTCCTGGAGTGACACGTTATTGCGCGTGCTGGATCTTGGGTGCGGGGCGGCGGCCTTGCCGCGGCAAGTGCCCTGCCGCGGGTCTTCTCTTGTCGCGCCGGCAAGCTTGCCGGTCGCCGTGCCTTGTCAGGACACGTGGGGCGTCGCGGCAAGTTATCTCTGAAGGGCCTTGGTTGGCCTTCTCAGCAAGCTCCTCTTGTCGGGGTCTTTGCTCTTCCCGGCAAGCTCCTCTTGCCGGGGCCTTGTCTTCTTAGTTAATACTCTGTTCTTGAATGGCAGTGATATGGAGCAGCGGAGGGCCTTGGTGGGCGTCCGGCAAGCCTCGCCGCGGGGGTGCTACGACTGCCCGTGCACAAGTTCGGGGTACTAAGTTACCCCTACTTTAGTACACCGACACTTCTCGGTTAAGAAACAACCGGGGTATGCATGGAGACCAGGCGTAGGGGTCATTAGTGCTTTATCAGACAAGTACCCAAGTAGTTATGTTATATTACATGGTTAGTAAGAAACATCTTCCAGGGAGAATAGTTCCGTTAGGGGTTCCTTTCCCTGGGAGGCATGCCCTAAAGTGCATGTCCGGACTGCGAAAAGAGAAGAAAAGCATCTGGGGGCAGATAAATAAGTAGGTAAAAAATCATCTTTCAAGTCACCGACCGAATATTCCCTTAAGAACGCTAGCTTTCGGCTTCACCCAGTCTGAGGTACACATCCGGCTGACCCGGCAGTAACAATCGCAGAGGTGCTCCCTTTACCTCCTAGGCGAACAATCGGGAACGTAGGGGTAAGCACAGGAGCTAGGCAACCCAGCTTGGCCAAAACTTAAGTCATATCGATGCATATAATGGTGAATAAAAGGTACATGTGGAAGCTTGACACATGTGCTGGGCGTGAAGCCCTTATAGTTAAGCTTCTTGTGAACAAGCCCCCAGGTATAATGAGTGCGGATGGCACGTCAAGTGTGTGCGAACAATGCGCAAGTAGGCCTTTAAGGGCTTTTTAGGAAAAGAAAGAGAAACAAAAGACAGATAAAATATAAAAATTTGGATGGGGGAAGGGGACGAACTCTTAGTCCGGCACTAGGCATAGAATCTTCGGAGGCGGGCTGCGTTCCATGGGTTCGGCTCGAGTCGGTTGTCCGACGCATTTCGTAGACGGTACGCTCCATCAGTCAGGACTTGATCGATAATGAAGGGGCCCTCCTAGTTGGGCTTGAGCTTGTCCTTTTTCTTGTCCGGCAGGTGTAGAACTAGTTCGCCAACGTTGTAAGTCTTGGCCCGTACTTCTCTGCTTTGGTATCTTCGAGCCTGCTGTTGATAGAATGCGGAACGAGCCTTGGCGACGTCGCGTTCTTCCTCCAATGTGTCCAAACTGTCCTACCGATCCAGCTCAGCCTCTCTTTCTTCGTACATGCGCACTCGAGGTGAGTCATGAATAATGTCGCAGGGCAGAACTGCCTCTGCGCCGTATACCATAAAAAATGGTGTGAATCTGGTAGTATGGTTGGGCGTTGTCCGCAGCCCCCAGAGTACGGAGTCGAGCTCCTCTACCCTGTGCGTGTCAGATTTCGTAAGTGACCGCACTGGTCTGGGTTTGATGCCGCTCATTATTAGACCATTTGCTCGTTCCACTTGACGTTGGTTTGAGGATGATAGACTGAAGCGTAATCGAGCTTAATGCCCATATTTTTGCACCATGATTTAACCTCGTCGGCAGTGAAGTTCGTGCCGTTATCGGTGATGATGCTGTGGGGGACACCATAACGGTGTACTACCTCGGATATAAAGTCTATCACTGGTCCGAACTCTGCCATTTTAACTGGCTTGGCCTCTATCCATTTGGTGAATTTGTCCACCATGACCAATAGGTACCTTTGTTTGTGGGTTCCCCCTTTAAGGGGTCCAACCATGTCAAGCCCCTAGACCGCGAACGGCCAGGTAATGGGTATAGTTTTGAGGGCGGTGGGTGGCATATGGCTCTGATTAGCAAAGAGCTGACAACCAACGCATCTTTGTACTAAGTCCTGAGCATCTGCCCGGGCCGTCGGCCAATAAAATCCTGTACGGAATGCCTTTCCTACAAGGGCCCGAGCTGCTGCGTGGTGTCCGCCTAGTCCGGCATGAATTTCAGCCAGAAGGTTTCGCCCTTCCTCTTCGGAGATACACCTTTGAAGGACTCCGGTCGTGCTTTTCTTATAAAGTTCTCCCGCATGGACCTTGTAGGCTTTAGATCGCCGGACTATGCAGCGGGCCTCGTTTTGGTCTTCGGGAAGTTCCTGCCTAAGCAAGTAGGCTAGGAATGGTTCAGTCCACGGGGCAATTACTGCCATTATGTCGTGGGCTGAAGGTGTTATTTTGGCTGAATCGCCGGTTATGGCAGATTGCTCTGTATTGGTTGGTGCGGCTGCTTCCGGTTTGTTATTTCCGGACTCCTCTTCCCATAGTACGGGTGGCTTAAAGAGCCGTTCCAGGAAGATATTTGGAGGGACAACGTCACGTTTTGCGCCGATGCGTGCCAATATGTCGGTTGCTTGGTTATTATCCCGGGCTACGTGATGGAATTCAAGTCCTTCAAACCGAGCTGACATTTTTAGGACAGCGTTGCGATATGCCGCCATTTTCGGATCCTTGGCATCAAAGTCTCCATTTATTTGGGATATTGCAAGGTTTGAATCCCCGCGCACCTCTAAGCGTTGAATGCCCATGGAGATTGCCATCCGGAGGCCATGTAAAAAGGCCTTGTATTCGGCTACGTTGTTGGAGTCTGTGTACATTATCTGAAGTACATATTGGACTGTGTCCCCGGTTGGGGACGTCAATACGACGCCAGCCCCTAATCCGGCCAACATTTTAGAGCCATCGAAGTGCATAATCCAATTGGAGTATGCGCCGTACTCTTTAGGGAGTTCGGCTTCGGTCCATTCAGCGACAAAGTCAGCCAGAACTTGTGACTTTATAGCTCGCCGAGGTCTGTAAGTTATATCGAATGGTAAGAGCTCAATGGCCCATTTTGCAATCCTGCCCGTCGCGTCGCGGTTGTTTATAATGTCGTTGAGGGGTACTTCGGAGGCCACTGTTATCGAACACTCTTGAAAGTAGTGTCAGAGCTTCCGGGATGCCATGAACACCGCATACGCTATCTTTTGATAGTGTGGGTAACGGGACTTGCAGGGGGTTAACACAATGGATACGTAGTACACTGGTTTTTGAAGAGGAAATTTATGCCCTTCAAAACCTATTTTCGGTTGCCCGGAAACTCTTGATCGCACAGTACTTTCGTACTATGGACGCCAGGTCGGCGAAGCGTGTAATTCCACGACGGCTGACGGCGTTCAAGATTCCCTCGTCCGTGCAATTATTGCAAAAAATTGAGATTGCGTTTTCCTCTCGGTAGTCCTTTATCCTGTCCATAACCAGGAGGAATCTGGCCCAGTAGTGATGTACTGTTTCAGCGGGCTCTTGCCGGATTAGAGATAGATTGCATATGTCTGGGCGGGTGGGTGGAATTAAGTCCGGAACCCCACCCGTCTCAAGGCTCGAAGGCCGTGAAGTTTCCAAATTTGGAAGCTTGGATTGTTGGACGTTGTCCAACGAGTCTGGTCCGATGCCTGACTTTAAGTTCAGCGCTTTATCGAGGTCCGTCCCTCCGCGGGAATCCGGCATGGAGGGTTCGGGATCCCGGACATGACTAGTTTTCAATACAGGAGAAGAGCCGCCGCATTGTTCCTCTACCACTGTAACATGGTGGGTGACCTAGGGAGAGTTACTCTCTCTCAGATCGGTTTTAAGCCCAATCTGATTGTAGTCTGTAGCGACTCCCAGGGCGGCGATGCGATCCAAGAGCTCGTTTACGGACGAGAGCTCTATTGGATCTAGCCACTCGGCGAATTCCGAGCTGACGTGAAGATTGCTTTTGACGACTTGAGAGGTCATTGTCGAAGCGGTGGCCGGACAGGCGGTCAGGAGAAAACCACCTAGCCGGATAGTTTGGCCGGTGGCCAAGGCTCCTTTGGTGAAAATACCGTCCTTGAAGACGGGAGGAGGCATCCTTCCTATCGGTGACGACACAGAGGAACTCTCAATGAAAGCACCAATGTCGGTGTCAAAACCGGCGGATCTCGGGTAGGGGGTCCCGAACTGTGCGTCTAGGCGGATGGTAACAGGAGACAAGGGACACGATGTTTTACCCAGGTTCGGGCCCTCTTGATGGAGGTAAAACCCTACGTCCTGCTTGATTAATATTGATGATATGGGTAGTACAAGAGTAGATCTACCACGAGATCAAGGAGGCTAAACCCTAGAAGCTAGCCTATGGTATGATTGTTGTAATGGTTGTTGTCCTACGGACTAAAACCCTCCGGTTTATATAGACATCGGAGAGGGTTAGGGTTACAAAGAGTCGGCTACAATGGTAGGAGATCTACATATCCATATCGCCAAGCTTGCCTTCCATGCCAAGGAAAGTCCCATACGAACACGGGACGGAGTCTTCAATCTTGTATCTTCATAGTCTTGGAGTCCGGCTGACGATGATAGTCCGGCTATCCGGACACCCCCTAGTCCAGGACTCCCTCAAGGAGCCTTCGAGCCAGGTGACATTAGGCATTTTGCCCAGCATGGCGGCTCCGCACTCCGCTTGTTGGCCGACCACCACCTTCGGTTTAACATTGAAGGTCTTCAGCCACAGGCCGAAGTGGGGCCTGATGCGGAGGAAGGCCTCGCATACAATGATAAACGCCGACATGTTGAGGATAAAATTGGGGGCCAGATCGTGAAAATCTAGCCCGTAGTAGAACATGAGTCTGCGGACGAACGGGTGGAGGGGAAATCCCAGTCCGCGAATGCACTGGGTAAGGAAAACCACCCTCTCATGGGGTTCGGGCGTGGGGATGATCTGGCCCGCATCTGGCAGCCGGTGTGTGATGTCCGCAGCCAGATATCCGGCTCCCCGTAGCTTTGTGACGTCCTCCTCCATGACGGAGGAGACCATCCACTTGCCTCCCGCTCCGAATATGTTTGGAGTGGTTTGAGGGGAAAAGCACAGACTTGGGTGCTGGAGCTCGAGTGCGCAAGAATGGATGAGCAAGGAGGAGGAACGCGTGGGTAAAAAGAAGAATCCTTGTCCCTTTATAGGGGCATATGCCTCCCCACCTGCCTAGTAAAACTCGCTTATTCCCCAAGCGCTATAATTGATGGCGCGGTTGGGTTACCCACACCCGTATTGATGAGAATCCCGTGATAAGGGGACACGATCTCTGCTTCGACAAGATGTGCCAAGGAAACCGCCTCGCGATATGTGCGGTGGCTGGTTGTCAAAAACGGTTCGAATAATGACCGGGCCATGGTGTGATGTCATGCTGCAAAATGCATCAACAGATTAGATTTGTGGAAATATTATTCTCTCTGCGGTGGTATGTGGAATATGTTTTGCAGAGCCGGACACTATCCTTGTGTTCAAAATCTTGTATGGAGTATTCGGAGGAAGAACCCGCCTTGCAACACCGAAATCAAATCTGCGCGCCGAACTCATCGTCATTGAAGCCTGGTTCAGGGGCTACTAAGGGAGTCCTGGATTAGGGGTTCCTCGGACAGCCGGACTATATCCTTCAGCCAGACTGTTGGACTATGAAGATACAAGATTGAAGACTTCGTCTCGTGTCCGGATGGGACTCTCCTTGGCGTGGAAGGCAAGCTTGGCAATACGGATACGTAGATCTCCTCCCTTGTAACCGACTCTGTGTAACCCTAGCCCCCTCTGGTGTCTATATAAACCGGAGGGTTTAGTCCATACGACAACAACAATCATACCATAGGCTAGCTTCTAGGGTTTAGCCTCTACGATCTCGTGGTAGATCAACTCTTGTAATACTCATATCATCAAGATCAATCAAGCAGGAAGTAGGGTATTATGTCCATCGAGAGGGCCCGAACCTGGGTAAACATCATGTCCCCCACCTCCTGTTACCATCCGCCTTAGACACACAGTTCGGGCCCCCCTACCCGAGATCCGCCGGTTTTGACACCGACAGCCATCACCCAGTTGTGCGTGCGCCATCATGTCCTCATCTACCACTACTTCATGGCCATAGAGCCTTGCGACCGTTTCAACAGGTTTGTTAATAGCACTGACTACAAGTTCGCCACGGTGGATACCACCAATGATGTAAAAGCGCTCAGTGTTACGGGCTTGGCCTGGAAGAACCTTGTCGAAATCCGTCACCACTACAGGGTCTGCGGCAGCACGAAGAAGGACTCCCTGGTCGAACTCGCATCGGCCATCATCGACCCCTACTACGAAAAGATGAGGCAGGATGCCCAGAGAACAAGTCCCATATCCTAGCACGGGGCCTGGATGCAGCAACTGGATGAACCTCACCTCGGGTTTGCGGCCAAGAGCGTGTACACATGCTACGAGATGCACAGGCAGATCGTTGACATGAGGAAGTGACTTGTTACCCAAATCGACGAGCCCGGATCGAGCCACAAGCAGAGCAAGCGTCACAAGAAGTAGATGATGATCAGATGATCGCTTATGCTAGTTAATCATGCATGTAATATATAGTTTACTTTATTGGTGTGTGGAAATGTCATGTGTGTAGTAGCCACCTATGTAATTATGCATGTAATAATTTACTTTTGTGTGTGCAAATGCCATGGTTGTAGTAGCCACGTATGTAAGTGGATGTTTAATTTTGTTATGCAAGCATGTCCTTATAAGTATGTGTGTGTGTGTGTGTGTGTGTACATGTTGTTCTGTATGCAATCCCATCGCACAACACACACGTCTTATTAGCAACAACCGTTTGTGTTATTATCGGTCTTCACACACATTTCTGATTACAGACCTGTTTGCTGCGTATCACACACATCTTGTTAAGTTGAACCGTTTCTGTTCTCATGTCTCAACGCAAACAGTTCATCCTAGTGTACCGCATGCCATATATCGCACACACCTTGATCTGGCTGACCGTTTCTTTTGTGTTGCCTAATCACAAACAGTTCATCCGAGTGAACCGTATGCTGTGTATCGCACAGGCCTTCATCTGGCTGCTAGTTTCTTTTGTTCCTCCTCATCACAAACATTTAATTTAACTAAACCGTATGCCCTTCATCGCACATGCAACTAAAACCTGAACCGTGTTTGATGCATCCGTCATCGCAAACGTTTTACACATTTCTGACGGTGCTCATACAACACCGTTTGCGATTATTGCATCGCACACAGTTTCATGAAGGGTCTCTGATCGTAGTGTCGCGTTAGCAGCATCCTGCAGTAGTGTTCCCCTAGTCCAATTCGGACCCAAGGGGGGCGCAGCCAGCCCCCTTGTGGCCCTTCTCTCTCCCCACTAAGGCCCATCCATGCCCATTAGTTCCTGCGGGGGGTTCCGATAACCCTCCGGCACTTTGATAATTATCTGGTACCTCTCGGAACTCATCCGGTGTCCGAATAATATCGCCATCGTCCAATATATCATTATTTATGTCACGACCATTTAGAGACTCCTCGCCATGTCCGTGATCTCATCCGGGACTCCGAACAAACTTCGGTCATCAAATCACATAACTCATAATATAAATCGTCATCGAACGTTAAGCGTGCGGACCCTACGGGTTCGAGAAATATGTAGAAATGACCAAGACACATCTCCGGTCAATAACCAATAGCGGAACCTGGATTCTCATATTGGCTCCTACATATTCTACAAAGATCTTTATCGGTCAAACCGCATAATAACATACGTTGTTCCCTTTGTCATGGGTATGTTACTTGCCCGAGATTCGATCATCGGTATCTTCATACCTAGTTCAATCTCGTTACCGGCAAGTCTCTTTAATCGTTCCGTAATGCATCATCCCGTGACTAACTCATTAGTCACATTGCTTGCAAGGCTGATTGTGATGTGCATTACCGAGAGGGCCCGGAGATACCTCTCCGATACTCGGAGTGACAAATCCTAATCTTGATCTATGCCAACTCAACAAATACCATCGGAGACACCTGTAGAGCATCTTTATAATGACCCAGTTTCGTTGTGATGTTTGATAGCACACAAGGTGTTCCTCCGGTATTCGGGAGTTGCATAATCTCATAGTCCGAGGAACATTTATAAGTCATGAAGAAAGCAATAGCAGAAAAACTAAGCGATCATTATGCTAAGCTAACGGATGGGTCTTGTCCATCACATCATTCTCTAATGATGTGATCCCATTCATCAAATGACAACACATGTCTATGGCTGGGAAACTTAACCATCTTTGACTAACGAGCTAGTCAAGTAGAGGCATACTAGGGACACTCTGTTTGTCTATGTATTCACACATGTACTAAGTTTCCGGTTAATAAAATTTCATCATGAATAATAAACATTTATCATGATATAAGAAATATAAATAACAATTTTATTATTGCCTCTAGGGAATATTTCCTTCAATCTCCCACTTGCACTAGAGTCAATAATCTAAATTACATAGTAATGATTCTAACACCCATGTAGTCTTGGTGCTGATCATGTTTTGCTCGTGAGAGAGGCTTAGTAAATGGGTCTGCAACATTCAGATCCATATGTATCTTGCAAATCTCTATGTCTCCCTCCTTGACTTGACCGCAGATGGAATTGAAGCATCTCTTGGTGTGCTTGGTTCTCTTGTGAAATCTAGATTCTTTTGCCAAGGCAATTGCACCAGTATTGTCACAAAAGATTTTCATTGGACCCGATGCACTAGGTATTACACCTAGATCGGATATGAACTCCTTCATCCGGACTCCTTCAATTGCTGCTTCTGAATCAGCTATGAACTCCGCTTCACACATACATCCCCCCACGACGCTCTGCTTAGAACTGCACCAACTGACTGCTCCACCATTCAATATAAATATGTATCTGGTTTGTGACTTAGAGTCATTCGGATCAGTGTCAAAGCTTGCATCGACGTAACCATTTACGACGAGCTCTTTGTCACCTCCATAAACGAGAAACATATCCTTAGTCCTTTTCAGGTATTTCAGGATGTTCTTGACTGCTGTCCAGTGATCCACTCCTGGATTACTTTGGTACCTCCCTGCTAAACTAATAGCAAGGCACATGTCAGGTCTGGTAGACAACATTGCATACATGATAGAACCTATGGCTGAGGCATAGGGATGACTTTCATTTTATCTCTATCTTCTGCAGTGGTCGGGCATTGAGTCTGACCCAAGTTCACACCTTGTAACACAGGTAAGAACCCTTTGTTTGACTGATCCATTTTGAACTTCCTCAAAACTTTATCAAGGTATGTTCTTTGTGAAAGTCCAATTAAGTGTCTTGATCTATCTCTATAGATCTTGATGCCCAATATATAAGCAGTTTCACCGAGGTCTTTCATTGAAAAATTCTTATTCAAGTATCCTTTTATGCTATCCAGAAATTTTGTATTATTTCCAATCAACAATATGTCATCCACATATAATATCAGAAATGTTATAGGGCTCCCACTCACTTTCTTGTAAATACTGTTGGAAATATGCCCTAGAGGCAATAATAAAATGGTTATTATTATATTTCTTTGTTCATGATAATTGTCTATTGTTCATGCTATAATTGTATTATCCAGAAATCGTAATACATGTGTGAATGCATAGACCACAACAAGTCCCTAGTGAGCCTCTAGTTGACTAGCTCATTGATCAACAGATAGTCATGGTTTCCTGACTATGGACATTGGATGTCATTGATAATGGTATCACATCATTAGGAGAATGATGTGATGGACAAGACCCAATCCTAAGCATAGCACAAAGATCGTGTAGTTCGTTTCGCTAGAGCTTTTCCAAATGTCAAGTATCATTTCCTTAGACCATGAGATTGTGCAACTCCCGGATATCGTAGGAGTGCTTTGGGTGTGCCAAACGTCACAACGTAACTGGGTGACTATAAAGGTACACTACGGGTGTCTCCGAAAGTGTCTGTTGGGTTGGCACGAATCGAGACTGGGATTTGTCACTCCGTATGACGGAGAGGTATCTCTGGGCTCACTCGGTAATGCATCATAATAATGAGCTCAAGGAGACCAAGTGTCTGGTCACGGGATCATGCATTACGGTACGAGTAAAGTGACTTGCCGGTAACGAGATTGAACGAGGTATTGGGATACTGACGATCGAGTCTCGGGCAAGTAACGTACCGATTGACAAAGGGAATTGTATACGGGATTGATTGAATCCTCGACATCGTGGTTCATCCGATGAGATCATCGAGGAGCATGTGGGAGCCAACATGGGTATCCAAATCCCGCTGTTGGTTATTGGCCGGAGAGGCGTCTCAGTCATGTCTGCATGTCTCCCGAACCCGTAGGGTCTACACACTTAAGGTTCGGTGACGCTAGGGTTGTAGAGATATGAGTATGCAGTAACCCGAAAGTTGTTCGGAGTCCTGGATGAGATCCCGGACGTCACGAGGAGTTCCAGAATGGTCCGGAGGTGAAGAATTATATATAGGAAGTGCAGTTTCGGCCATCGGGACAGTCTCGGGGGTCACTGGTATTGTACTGGGACCACCGGAAGGGTCCCGGGGGTCCACCGGGTGGGGCCACCTATCCCGGAGGGCCCCGTGGGCTGAAGTGGGGAGGGGAAAGCCCCTGGTGAGCTGGTGCACCCCCCTTGGGCCCCCCCTGCGCCTAGGGTTGGAAACCCTAGGGTGGGGGCGCCTCCACTTGCCTTGGGGGGCAAGCCACCCCCCTTGGCCGCCGCCCTCCTTGGAGATCTCATCTCTTAGGGCCGGCGCCCCCCCCCCCCCTAGGGGGCCTATATAAAGGGGGGAGGGAGGGCAGCCGTACCCCAAGTCTTGGCGCCTCCCTCTCCCCTGCTACACCTCTCCCTCTCGCAGAAGCTCGGCGAAGCCCTCCCGAGATCGCTGCTGCATCGACCACCATGCCATCGTGCTGCTGGATCTCCGTCAACCTCTCCTTTCCCCTTGCTGGATCAAGAAGGAGGAGACGTCTTCCTCAACTGTACATGTGTTGAAAGTCGAGGTGCTGTCCGTTCAGCACTAGGATCATCGGTGATTTGGATCACGACGAGTACGACTCCCTCAACCCCGTTCTCTTGAACGCTTCCACTCGCGATCGACAAGGGTATGTAGATGCACTCCTTTCTCTCGTTTCTAGATGAACTCATAGGTTGATCTTGGTGAAAGCGTAGAAATTTTTTATTTTCTGCAACGTTCCACAATGGTGGCATCATGAGCTAGGTCTATGCGTAGTTCTCTTTGCACGAGTAGAACACAAATTTATTGTGGGCGTAGATGTTGTCAACTTTCTTGCCACTACTAGTCTTATTTTGCTTCAGTGGTATTGTGGGATGAAGCGGCCCGGACCGACCTTACGCGTACGCTTACGTGAGACAGGTTCCACCGACGGACATGCACTAGTTGCATAAGGTGGCTAGTAGGTGTCTGTCTCTCCCACTTTAGTTGGAGTGGGTTCGATGAAAAGGGTCCTTATGAAGGGTAAATAGAAGTTGGTAGATCACGTTGTGGCTTTTACGTAGGTAAGAAAACGTTCTTGCTAGAACCCTATTGCAGCCACGTAAAAACTTGCAACAACAATTAGAGGACGTCTAACTTGTTTTTCCAGCAAGTGATTTGTGATGTGATATGGCCAAAAGTTGTGATGAATGATGAATGATATATATGTGATGTATGAGATCATGTTCTTGTAATAGGAATCACGACTTGCACGTCGATGAGTATGACAACCGGCAGGAGCCATAGGAGTTGTCTTTATTTTTTGTATGACCTGCGTGTCATTGAGAAACGCCATGTAAATTACTTTACTTTATTGCTAAACGCATTAGCCATAGTAGTAGAAGTAATAGTTGGTGAGCAACTTCATGGAAACACGATGATGGAGATCATGGTGTCATGCCGGTGACGAAGATGATCATGGAGCCCCGAAGATGGAGATCAAAGGAGCTATATGATATTGGCCATATCATGTCACTATTTGATTGCATGTGATGTTTATCATGTTTTTCATCTTATTTACTTAGAACGACGGTAGTAAATAAGATGATCCCTCATAATAATTTCATGAAAGTGTTCCCCTTAACTGTGCACCGTTGTGAAGGTTCGTTGTTTCGAAGCACCACGTGATGATCGGGTGTGATAGATCCTAACGTTCGAATACAATAGGTGTAAGCCAGATTTACACAGGCAATACACTTAGGTTGACTTGACGAGCCTAGCATGTACAGACATGGCCTCTGAACACGGAGGACCGAAAGGTCGAGCATGAGTCGTATAGAAGATACGATCAACATGGAGATGTTCACCGATGTCGACTAGTCCGTCTCACGTGATGATCGAACACGGCCTAGTTGACTCGGATCATGTTTCACTTAGATGACTAGAGGGATGTCTAATCTGAGTGGGAGTTCATTAAATAATTTGATTAGATGAACTTAATTATCATGAACTTAGTCTAAAATCTTTACAATATGTCTTGTAGGTCAAATGGCCCACGTTACCCTCAACTTCAACGCGTTCCTAGAGAAAACCAAGCTGAAAGATGATGGTAGCAACTATACGGACTGGGTCCGGAACCTGAGGATCATCCTCATAGCTGCCAAGAAAGATTATGTCCTAGAAGCACCGCTAGGTGAAGCACCAATCCTAGAGAACCAAGACGTTATGAACGCTTGGCAGTCTCGTGCTGATGATTACTCCCTCGTTCAGTGCGGCATGCTTTACAGCTTAGAACCGGGGCTCCAAAAGCGTTTTGAGCAACACGGAGCATATGAGATGTTCGAAGAGCTGAAAATGGTTTTCCAAGCTCATGCCCAGGTCATGAGATATGAAGTCTCCGACAAGTTCTTCAGCTGTAAGATGGAGGGAAATAGTTCTGTCAGTGAGCAAATACTCAAGATGTCTGGGTTGCACAACCGCTTGACTCAGCTGGGAGTTAATCTCCCGGATGACGCGGTCATTGACAGAATCCTTCAGTCACTTCCACCGAGATACAAAAGCTTTGTGATGAACTTCAATATGCAGGGGATGGAAAAGACCATTCCTGAGGTATATTCAATGTTGAAATCAGCGGAGGTAGAGATCAAAAAGGAACATCAAGTGTTGATGGTGAATAAAACCACTAAGTTCAAGAAAGGCAAGGGTAAGAAGAACTTCAAGAAGGACGGCAAGGGAGTTGCCGCGCCCGGTAAGCCAGTTGCCGAGAAGAAGTCAAGCAATGGACCCAAGCATGAAACCGAGTGCTTTTATTGCAAGGGAAGTGGTCACTGGAAGCGGAACTGCCCCAAGTACTTAGCAGACAAGAAGGCCGGCAAAACCAAAGGTATATGTGATATACATGTAATTGATGTGTACCTTACCAGTGCTCGTAGTAGCTCCTGGGTATTTGATACCGGTGCGGTTGCTCATATTTGTAACCCAAAGCAGGAGCTGCGGAATAAGCGGAGACTGGCGAAGGACGAGGTGACGATGCGCATCGGGAATGGTTCCAAGGTCGATGTGATCGACGTCGGCACACTACCTCTACATTTACCTACGGGATTAGTTTTAAACCTCAATAATTGTTATTTAGTACCAGCTTTGAGCATGGACATTGTATCTGGATCTCATTTAATACGAGATGGCTACTCATGTAAATCCGAGAATAATGGTTGTTCTATTTATATGAGAGATATGTTTTATGATCATGCCCCGATGGTCAATGGTTTATTCTTAATGAATCTCGAACGTGATGTTACACATATTCATAGTGTGAATACCAAAAGATGTAAAGTTGATAACGATAGTCCCACATACTTGTGGCACTGCCGCCTTGGTCACATTGGTGTCAAGCGCATGAAGAAGCTCCATGCTGATGGACTTTTAGAGTCTCTCAATTATGAATCATTTGACACATGCGAACCATGCCTCATGGGCAAAATGACCAAGACTCCGTTCTCCGGAACAATGGAGCGAGCAACCAACTTATTGGAAATCATACATACTGATGTGTGCGGTCCAATGAGCGTTGAGGCTCGCGGAGGATATCGTTATGTTCTCACTCTCACTGATGACTTGAGTAGATATGGGTATGTCTACTTGATGAAACACAAGTGTGAGACCTTTGAAAAGTTCAAGGAATTTCAGAATGAGGTAGAGAATCAACGTGACCGAAAGATAAAGTTCTTACGATCAGATCATGGGGGAGAATATTTAAGTCACGAATTTGGTACGCACTTAAGGAAATGTGGAATCGTTTCACAACTCACGCCGCCCGGAACACCTCAGCGTAACAGTGTGTCTGAACGTCGTAATCGCACTTTATTGGATATGGTGCGATCTATGATGTCTCTTACCGATTTACCGATATCATTTTGGGGATACGCTCTAGAGACAGCTACGTTCACTTTAAATAGGGCACCGTCTAAATCCGTTGAGACGACACCGTATGAATTATGGTTTGGAAAGAAACCTAAGCTGTCGTTTCTAAAAGTTTGGGGATGCGATGCTTATGTCAAGAAACTCCAACCTGAAAAGCTCGAACCCAAGTCGAAAAAATGCGTTTTCATAGGATACCCTAAGGAAACCATTGGGTATACCTTCTACTTAAGATCCGAAGGCAAGATCTTTGTTGCCAAGAGCAGGTCCTTTCTGGAGAAAGAGTTTCTCTCAAAAGAATTAAGTGGGAGGAAAGTAGAGCTTGATGAAGTACTACCTCTTGAAACGGTAAGTAGCGCAACTCAGGAAGATGTTCCTGTGGTGCCTGCACCAACAAGAGAGGAGGTTAATGATGATGATCAAGATACTTCGGATCAAGCTCCTACTGAACTTCGAAGGTCCACAAGGACACGTTCCGCACCAGAGTGGTACGGCAACCCTGTCTTGGAAATCATGTTGTTAGACAACGGTGAACCTTCGAACTATGAAGAAGCAATGACGGGCCCAGATTCCAACAAATGGCTTGAAGCCATGCAATCCAAGATAGGATCCATGTATGAAAACAAAGTATGGACTTTGACAGACTTGCCCGATGATCGGCGAGCAATAGAAAACAAATGGATCTTTAAGAAGAAGACGGACGCGGATGGTAATGTTACCATATATAAAGCTCGACTTGTCGCTAAAGGTTATCGACAAGTTCAAGGGATTGACTACGATGAGACTTTCTCTCCCGTAGAGAAGCTGAAGTCCGTCCGAATCATGTTAGCAATTGCCGCATACTATGATTATGAGATATGGAAAATGGACGTCAAAACGGCATTCCTTAACGGCCATCTTAAGGAAGAATTGTATATGATGCAGCCGGAAGGTTTTGTCGACCCTGAGAATGCTAACAAGGTATGCAAGCTCCAGGGATCCATTTATGGGCTGGTGCAAGCATCTCGGAGTTGGAACATTCGCTTTGATGAGATGATCAAAGTGTTTGGGTTTATGCAGACTTATGGAGAAGCCTGCGTTTACAAGAAAGTGAGTGGGAGCTCTGTAGCATTTCTCATATTATATGTAGATGACATACTTTTGATGGGAAATGATATAGAACTTTTGGACAGCATCAAGGCCTACTTGAATAAGTGTTTTTCAATGAAGGACCTTGGAGAAGCTGCTTACATATTAGGCAGCAAGATCTATAGGGATAGATCGATATGCCTCATAGGTCTTTCACAAAGCACATACCTTGATAATATATTGAAGAAGCTCAATATGGATCAGTCCAAGAAAGGGTTCTTGCCTATATTGCAAGGTGTGAGATTGAGCTCGACTCAATGCCCGACCACGGCAGAAGATAAAGAAGAGATGAGTGTCATCCCCTATGCCTCAGCCATAGGGTCTATTATGTATGCCATGCTGTGTACCAGACCTGATGTAAACCTTCCGTAAGTTTGGTAGGAAGGTACCAAAGTAATCCCGGCAAGGAACACTGGACAGCGGTCAAGAACATCCTAAAGTACCTGAAAAGGACTAAGGATATGTTTCTCGTTTATGGAGGTGAAGAAGAGCTCATCGTAAAGGGTTACGTAGACGCTAGCTTCAACACAGATCTGGATGACTCTAAGTCACAGACCGGATACGTGTATATTTTGAATTGTGGGGCAGTAAGCTGGTGCAGTTGCAAGCAAAGCGTCATGGCGGGATCTACATGTGAAGCAGAGTACATGGCAGCCTCGGAGGCAGCGCATGAAGCAATCTGGGTGAAGGAGTTCATCACTGACCTAGGAGTCATACCCAATGCGTCGGGGCCGATCGCACTCTTCTGTGACAACACTGGACCTATTGCACTTGCCAAGGAGCCCAGGTTTCACAAGAAGACCAGGCACATCAAGCGTCGCTTAGCCTCCATACATGAAAATGTTTAAGATGGAGAAACAAATATTTGTAAAGTACATACGGATCTGAATATAGCAGATCCGTTGACTAAACCTCGCCCTAGAGCAAAACATGATCAACACCAGAACGCTATGGGTGTTCGATTCATCACAATGTAACTAGAATATTGACTCTAGTGCAAGTGGGAGACTGTTGGAAATATGCCCTAGAGGCAATAATAAAATGGTTATTATTATATTTCTTTGTTCATGATAATTGTCTATTGTTCATGCTATAATTGTATTATCCGGAAATCATAATACATGTGTGAATGCATAGACCACAACAAGTCCCTAGTGAGCCTCTAGTTGACTAGCTCGTTGATCAACATATAGTCATGGTTTCCTGACTATGGACATTGTATGTCATTGATAACAGGATCACATCATTAGGAGAATGATGTGATGGACAAGACCCAATCCTAAGCATAGCACAAAGATCGTGTAGTTCGTTTCGCTAGAGATCTTCCAAATGTCAAGTATCATTTCCTTAGACCATGAGATTGTGCAACTCCAGGATACCGTAGGACTGCTTTGGGTGTGCCAAACGTCACAACGTAAGTGGGTGACTATAAAGGTACACTACGGGTATCTCCGAAAGTGTCTGTTGGGTTGGCACGAATCGAGACTGGGATTTGTCACTCCGTATGACGGAGAGGTATCTCTGGGCCCACTCGGTAATGCATCATCATAATGAGCTCAAGGTGACCAAGTTTCTGGTCACGGGATCATGCATTACGGTACGAGTAAAGTGACTTGCCGGTAACGAGATTGAATGAGGTATTGGGATACCGACGATCGAGTCTCGGGCAAGTAACGTACCGATTGACAAAGGGAATTGTATACGGGATTGATTGAATCTTCGACATCGTGGTTCATCCGATGAGATCATCAAGGAGCATGTGGGAGCCAACATGGGTATCCAGATCCCGCTGTTGGTTATTGGCCGAAGAGGCGTCTCGGTCATGTCTGCATGTCTGCCGAACCCGTAGGGTCTACACACTTAAGGTTCGGTGACGCTAGGGTTGTAGAGATATGAGTATGCAGTAACCTAAAAGTTGTTCGGAGTCCCGGATGAGATCCCGGACGTCACGAGGAGTTCCGGAATGGTCCGGAGGTGAAGAATTATATATAGGAAGTGCAGTTTCGGCCATCGGGATAGTCTCGGGGGTCACCGGTATTGTACTGGGACCACCGGAAGGGTCCCAGGGGTCCACCGGGTGGGGCCACCTATCCCGAAGGGCCTCGTGGGCTGAAGTGGGGAGGGTAACCAGCCCCTGGTGGGCTAGTGCGCCCCCCTTGGGCCCCCCTGTGCCTAGGGTTGGAAACCCTAGGGTGGGGGGCACCTCCACTTGCCTTGGGGGGCAAGCCACCCCCCCTTGGCCGCCGCCCCCCTTGGAGATCTCATCTCTTAGGGCCGGCGCCCCCCCCCTAGGGGGCCTATATAAAGGGGGGAGGGAGGGCAGCCGCACCCCAAGTCTTGGCGCCTCCCTCTCCCCTACTACACCTCTCCCTCTCGCAGAAGCTCGGCGAAGCCCTGCCGAGATCGTTGCTGCATCCACCACCACGCCGTCGTGCTGCTGGATCTCCGTCAACCTCTCGTTCCCCCTTGCTGGATCAAGAAGGAGGAGACGTCTTCCTCAACCATACGTGTGTTGAAAGCGGAGGTGCTGTCCGTTCAGCACTAGGATCATCGGTGATTTGGATCACGATGAGTACGACTCCCTCGACCCCGTTCTCTTGAATGCTTCCGCTCGCGATCTACAAGGGTAAGTAGATGCACTCCTTTCTCTCGTTGCTAGATGAAATCATAGATAGATCTTGGTGAAAGCGTAGAAAAATTTTATTTTCTGCAACGTTCCACAACAAATACATGCTTCTCCAAAAGTCTGTATAAAACCATATGCTTTGATCACACTATCACAGCGTATATTCCAACTCTGAGCGGCTTGCACCAGTCCATAAATGGATCGCTGGAGCTTGCACACTTTGTTAGCACCTTTAGGATCGACAAGACCTTATGGTGGCATCATGTACAACTCTTCTTTAAGATATCCATTAAGGGATGCAGTTTTGACATCCATTTGCCAAATTTCATAATCATAAAATGCGGTAATTGCTAACATGATTTGGATAGACTTAAGCATCACTACGGGTGAGAAAGTGTCATTGTAGTCAACTCCTTGTACTTGCCGTAAACCTTTTGCAACAAGTCGAGCTTTGCAGACAGTAACATTAGCGTCAGCGTCAGTCTTCTTCTTGAAGATCCATTTATTTTCTATGGCTTGCCGATCATCGGGCAAGTCAACCAAAGTCCACACTTTGTTCTCATACATGGATCCCATATCAGATTTCATGGCTTCAAGCCATTTTGCGGAATCTGGGCTCATCATCGCTTCCTCATAGTTCATAGGTTCGTCATGGTCAAGTAACATGACTTCCAGAACAGGATTACCGTACCACTCTGGTGCGGATCTTACTCTGGTAGACCTACGAGGTTCAGTAGTAACTTGATCCAAAGTTTCATGATCATCATCATTAGCTTCCTCACTGATTGGTGTAGGAATCACTGGAGCTGATTTTTGTTATGTACTACTTTCCAATTCGGGAGCAGGTACAATTACCTCATCAAGTTCTACTTTCCTCCCACTCACTTCTTTCGAGAGAAACTCCTTCTCTAGAAAGGATCCATCCTTAGCAACGAATATTTTGCCTTCGTATCTATGATAGAAGGTGTACCCAACTGTCTCCTTAGGGTATCCTATGAAGACACATTTCTCCGATTTGGGTTCGAGCTTATCAGGTTGAAGCTTTTTCACAGAAGCATCGCAACCCCAAACTTTAAGAAATGACAACTTGGGTTTCTTGCCAAACCACAGTTCATATGGTGTCGTCTCAACGGATTTAGATGGTGCCCTATTTAACGTGAATGCAGCCGTCTCTAAAGCATAACCCCAAAACGATAGCGGTAATCAGTAAGAGATACCATAGATCGCACCATATCTAATAAAGTGCGGTTACGACATTCGGACACACCATTACGCTGTGGTGTTCCAGGTGGCGTGAGTTGCGAAACTATTCCACATTGTTTCAAATGAAGACCAAATTCATAGCTCAAATATTCACCTCCACGATCAGATCGTAGAAACTTTATTTTCTTGTTACGATGATTTTCCACTTCACTCTGAAATTCTTTGAACTTTACAAATGTTTCAGACTTATGTTTCATCAAGTAGATATACCCATATCTTCTCAAATCATCTGTGAAGGTCAGAAAATAACAATACCCGCCGCGAGCCTCAACAGTCACCGGACCGCATACATCAGCATGTATTATTTCCAATAAGTCAGTTGCTCGCTCCATTGTTCTGGAGAACGGAGTTTTAGTCATCTTGCCCATGAGGCATGGTTCGCAAGCATCAAGTGATTCATAATCAAGAGATTCCAAAATCCCATCATGAAGTTCCTTCATGCGCTTTACACCAATATGACCTAAACGGCAGTGCCACAAATAAGTTGCACTATCATTATTAAACTTATATTTTTGGCTTCAATACTATGAATATGTGTATCACAACTATCGAGATTCAATAAAAATAGACCACTCATCAAGGGTGCATGACCATAAAAGATATTACTCATATAAATGGAACAACCATTATTCTTTGATTTAAATGAATAACAGTCTCGCATCAAACAAGATCCAGATATAATGTTCATGCTTAACGCTGGCACCAAATAACAATTATTCAGGTCTAAAAATAATCCCGAAGGTAGATAGGTAGTGTGCCAACCGCAATCACATTTACTTTGGAACCATTTCCCACGCGCATCGTCACCTCGTCCTTAGCCAATCTTCATTTAATCTGTAGCCCCTTTTCGAGTTGTAAATATGAGCAAAAAAACCAGTATCAAATACCCAGGCGCTACTACGAGCATTAGTAAGGTACAAATAACATGTATATCAAATATACCTTTCACTTTGCCATCCTTCTTATCCGCCAAATACTTGGGGCAGTTCCACTTCCAGTGACTAGTCCCTTTGCAGTAGAAGCACTCAGTCTCAGGCTTAAGTCCAGACTTGGGCTTCTTCACTTGAGCAGCAACTTTCTTGCCGTTCTTCTTGAAGTTCCCCTTCTTCCCTTTTCCCTTATTCTTGAAACTAGTGGTCTTGTTAACCATCAACACTTGATGCTCCTTCTTGATTTCTACCTCCACAGCCTTTAGCATTGCGAAGAGCTTGGGAATTATCTTATCCATCCCTTGCATATTATAGTTCATCACGAAGCTTTTGTAGGTTGGTGGCAGTGATTGAAGAACTCTGTCAATGACACTATCATCAGGAAGATTAACTCCCAGTTGAGTCAAGTGGTTGAGGTACCCAGACATTCTGAGTATATGTTCACTGACAAAACTATTCTCCTCCATCTTGCAGCTATAGAACTTATTAGAGACTTCATATCTCTCAATTCGGGCATTTGCTTGAAATATTAACTTCAACTCCTGGAACATCTCATATGCTCCATGACGTTCAAAACGTCGTTGAAGTCCCGATTCTAAGCCATAAAGCATGGCACACTGAACTATCGAGTAGTCATCTGCTTTGCTCTGCCAGACGTTCATAACATCCGGAGTTGCTCCTACAGCGGGTCTTGCACCTAGCGGTGCTTCCAGGACGTAATTCTTTTGTGCAGCAATGAGGATAATCCTCAAGTTACAGACCCAGTCCGTGTAGTTGCTACCATCATCTTTCAACTTAGCTTTCTCTAGGAACGCATTAAAATTCAAAGGAACGGTAGCACGGGCCATTGATCTACAACAACATAGACATGCAAAATACTATCAGGTACTAAGTTCATGATAAATTATAGTTCAATTAATCATATTACTTAAGAACTCCCACTTAGATAGACATCCCTCTAGTCATCTAAATGATCACATGATCCATATCAACTAAACCATGTCCGATCATCATGTGAGATGGAGTAGGTTTGAATGGTGAACATCACTACGTTGATCATATCTACTATATGATTCACGTTCAACCTTTCAGTCTCAGTGTTCCGAGGCCATATCTGCATATGCTAGGCTCGTCAAGTTTAACCTGAGTATCCTGCATGTGCAAAACTGACTTGCACCCGTTGTATGCGAATGTAGAGCTTATCACACCCGATCATCACGTGGTGTCTTGGCACGGTGAATTGTAGCAACGGTGCATACTCAGGGAGAACACTTGTACCTTGAAATTTAGTGAGGGATCATCTTATAATGCTGCCGCCATACTAAGCAAAATAAGATGCATAAAGGATAAACATCACATGCAATCAAAATAAGTGATATGATATGGCCATCATCATCTTGTGCTTTTGATCTCCATCTCCAAAGCACCGTCATGATCACCATCATCACCGGCTTGACACCTTGATCTCCATCATAACATCGTTTTCATCTCGCCAACTATTGCTTCTACGACTATCGCTACTGCTTAGTGATAAAGTAAAGCAATTACATGGTGATTGCATTTCATACAATAAAGCGACAACCTTATGGCTAGTGCCAGTTGCCGATAACTGTTACAAAACATGATCATCTCATACAAAAATTTATATATCATCACGTCTTGACCATGTCACATCATAACAAGCCATACAAAAACAAGTTAGACGTCCTCTTCTTTGTTGTTGCAAGTTCACCACATGACCAGCCCAGCTATTTTATTTTGTGAAAATGAGCCCAGTTTATTTTTTCTGAAGAATACCCAATCCAGGCATATTTATTTTTCTACGCCCTGATGGGCTGCAACTCTTTCAAGACGCCTGCAAATCTTGAAAGTAATATGAAATGGGCCGTAAATATAAAAATAGATGACAAATTGGCAATTATTTTATAATTTCTGAATTTTTTCACATTTTCAGATTCCAATTTCACTGGGCTTTAACCTAATTTAAATATATCTTCAAAGTACTTTAAATCTGGCTCGACATTTCGGTATTAAAAATAGTTTGGAACCCACAAAAATATGCAAAATTTTGTTTAAATTTTTAACCCTGGCCCTGGCCAAAAAAAAGGACTACAATAAATTGCATAAGAAGTTGCAATGAGCTATATATAAATTATTAAAAAATAGGGAATGGTCTGACTTGCGGGCCTATTAAGTTGACGCATATGCAAGATTTTTTTACTTATTATATACGACAACAAACGATTCTAGTAGACGTAACCGTTGGATGTCAATCCAACGGTCGTCGTGTTTCTTCAATCTCTGATCTTCTTACTCTAGCCGCCAAATCCAGCGCCGGCGGGACCGCCTGCTCCCGCCTCCCGTGGCCGGCTGTGCTGTCGCGCAGGCCTCACCGCCCCCTACTACTCCCACCGCTGGCCAGGCCATCCCTCCACTATTGTGGCTTCGCCGCCTCTGGGTCATTCCCTTCCTGGTTCTCGCCGTCGTCCATCACGCTGGTGTTATCGGCACGACGTGGTCAACGTTGTCAACAAATGACAACATCGGAAGAGAGAAGTACATGGAGAGGCTGACGGTTGGGACCCACATGGTCCATGGCCGCACGCAAGCAAGTACCTCCTTATTACGCCGAAAAGAATGAATACCCCCGCTGACAGCTCGAACCCACCAGCATATCTTCGCACGCAAGGAAGTGCCTCCTTATGACGCACAAAAAAAATGAATACTCCCCCTGCTAGCTGGGACCCACCATAGTGGGAGGCTGACTTGTGGGCCTACTAAGTTGACGCGGACAGAGGGCTTTGTCAACTTAGTCAACAAATGATTGTATCACTAGTGGCCGTTGGATTGTTAACATCCAACGGTCGTCCTGCTTCTTCAACCTCTAATTTTCTTGCTCCAGCCGTCCAAACCACCGCGTGCTCTTGCCTCCCGTAGCTGGCTGTGCTGCCGCGGAGGCCTCACCACCCCCTACTACTCCAACCGCTGGCCAGGCCCCGAGGCGACGGTAGCCTCACACCGTAGTCGAACTAGTGAACCCTCGTACTCCCCTTCGCGTGGCCATCCACTGCCGCATCTTCCCCGGCTCCGCGTCGTTCCCTTCCTAGGCCTCGCCGTCGTCCACCGCCTTGGTGCTCTCAGCGCGACGTCGTCAATGTGGTCAATGAACGACTTCCATCGAAAGAGTACTGTATGTTGAGAGGCTGACAACTAGGTCCACGGCTGCAGCAAGGAAGTGCCTCCTTATTACGCGAAAAATAATGATTCCTCCACCTGACAGCAGGGACCCACCGGACGGGCCACCGTATTTCACGAAAAAATGTTTCCGCCCTGACTGCTGGGACTCACCGGCTACATCTTCGCACGCAAGGAAGTGCGTCCATATTACAGGGAAAAAATGATTCACCCCTTGACTGCTGGGACCCACCAGCTACATCTTTGCACGCAAGGATGTGCCTGACAGTCAGGACCCACCCGGTCGAAGCGTACGTAGCATTGTCATTCTGGTCGTGAATGTGTACGTACATACTGGTCGATATAGAGGCACGCATGTGTGGTAGTAGAGGCGCGCACGTAGCATGTACACGTACGTACAACGGCCAGGGTGCAAGAAAGTAAATACGGCCACGTACGTACATATGGGCGAGGTCTCGAACGCCTACTTACGCATACGTACGGCCAGGGCTCGTGTACATGGTTGCAGCTGGGTCGGAACAGAGAAACTGCATCGTCGGCGTGTTCATGGGGAGGCAACGGAGTGCGTCATGTTCATCGGGAGGCAACGGAACACGTGTTGTTCATCGGGAGCCAACCAGCTTGGACGGAACAGCCGATGGAAACGAGGCCTGGCGTACCGTAGAACGGAGGAAACGGCCTTGTGTTCGACCGGCCATGGTGGAAACGGGATCTTGTTCATCGAGAGGGGTCTGGCGTACCGCAAAACAGAGGAAACGGGCCTCCTACGGTCGAAACAGGGTCCTGTTGATCGGGAGGGGTGTGGCATACTGCAAAATGAAGGAAACAGACTTGTGTTGGAGTGCTACGGTCGAAACGGGGGTCCTGTTCATCGGGAGGGGTGTGGTGTACCGCAAAACGGGACTCCATGGGATACTGTTCATCTCCACTGTCGATCTCCTCCAACCTCCATGGGCTATTGTTCATCCACCGTCGACCTCCTCCAGCCTCCACCTACGACTGTTCATCCACGGGCTCCTGTTCATCCAGCCTCCATCGTGCGCTCCTCCATCGGCTACTGTTCAACCAGCCCTCTCCATGGGGTCCTGTTCAACCACCCCTCCACGGGCTACTGTTCATCCAGCCCTCCACCGGCTACTGTTCAACCAACCCTCCACTGGCTACTGTTCAACCAGCCCTCCACGAGGTCCTGTTCATCCACCGGCTCGATTGATCGGGGTATTGTTCATCTAGCGGCAACGGTCTCTACTACCACGGGGTCCTGTTCATCCAACCCCCACCGGGAACTATTCATCCAAACCCCCAACAACACTCACTGTTCATCCAGAGGCAGCCTCGATCAGCTTCAGTTAGCAACAGTAGCGAAGGAATCGCTCGATCGGGTTCAGTTAACAGCCATCAATCGATCGCTCGGGTTCAGTAACGCATAGCCTGCAGTGCAATCGCTCGGGTTCAGTTAGAGCCCAACACCTCACTCGGGTTCAGTTAGAGTGCAACGCCTCGCACACATGTGCGTACGTACGAGAGAAACGTGCATCGCTCGACCCCCGACCACCCACCGTAACTGGGAACTTCCCCGATATTTTCCTCGCCCTCGCTTCTACCACGGTTTTCTCTGTCATGGACGGCCCAAAGAATGTCATGCAACTGCATCTCTGGCCCGCCCAGGACGAAAAGCCCATTTTCTGTCATGATTTTTTGTCATAGAAGTAGGAGCCCACCACATCTATGATGATACCGGGTTTTGTCACAATTATCGTCATAGAAGTGTCATAAGCATGATAGAAAAAAAATTGTTCGGCCCAAAATGTCCCGGATGTGTCTTTTTTTGTAGTGTGTCGTGAAAGTTCCACGACAGTTGGTGCCCACCGTGGGGCCAGCGCACGGTGGTTTCGAGTTCTTACAGGGCAACTTTGAAGGGATCAAGGGATACGTTGTGGGACGGATGACCAAGAGTCGTCGCGGCAAGCTCTACATCGACGACGCAGGCTGGGGCCCCGAGGCCGGCTCAATCGAGTACGGGTACCAGGTCCCCTTCGGCGGAATCCACGTCTTCATCGGCAAGGACGGTGAACTGGGCCCTGAGCCGGACATCTGCACCGACATCATCGAGACGGCTCAACGTACACGACCCGCCCGGGTTAAACCCGCCATGAAGCATGCGTTTGTTGGATTTATCCATGGGGAGGAATTTGAAGGATCTATGTCTGGCGGTGAGACGACCATCTACTCCAATGGTGAATCATCCACGGGCGAGACTAACTCAATGTATCAGCTGCAAGACGGCCGGCTCGGGGGCTGTTCCGATAGCTACAGTATTCCGGACACCCATGAGTCGCCGAATCGGGTCACGAATTTCATGGCCGGTACACAGCCAAGGAAAAATTTTATGACTGCAGCAGCAATGATTTCCGGGTCAGCAACGGCGACGGCGGCCGGGGCAGGATACCCTGTGCGCTTGCCAGCTCAAGTATTGTCCGACTTGTTGGACACTTTGACAACATTGTTAGCAGCAGAGGTTAACCCGGCAAATCAAGCTCAGCATAACGCGGAAGTTGCGAAGCTGAGAGATGCGTAGCTCAAGCCAAGGAAGATCTGGCGGCTGAGAGTGCTAGGATGACTACAGAGCGGGCTGCTCTGGATGTTCAGGCACAATGGATTCAGGCAGAGTCCTTCCGGCTCATGTTGGATCAGAACGCCTCAAATGAAGTCATGAGGAGGAGGCACCGGAGTCGTCTGCCTCCGGTTTACGAGGCGAGGAACCTCTTGAACACGCCTGGCGCAGGGACTAGCGACCCGCCGGTGGTAAACCGGATGGTTGGGGCACCTGGGGGCTGATATGTCTCCAACGTATCTATAATTTTTGATTGCTCCATGCTACTTTATCTACTGTTTTGGACTATATTGGGCTTTATATTCCACTTTTATATTATTTTTGGGACTAACCTATTAACCGGAGGCCCAACCCAGAATTGTTGTTTTTTGCCTATTTCAGTGTTTCGAAGAAACGAATATCAAACGGAGTCCAAACGGAATGAAACCTTCGGGAACGTGATCTTCTCACTGAACGTGATCCAGGAGACTTGGACCCTACTCCAAGAAGCTTCCGAGGAGGTCACGAGGGAGGAGGGAGCGCCCCCCTGCCTCGTGGGCCCCTCGGAGCTCCACCGATGTACTCCTTCCTCCTATATATACCTACGTACCCCCAATAGACCAGACACGGAGCCAAAAACCTAATTCCACCACCGCAACTTCCTGTATCCACGAGATCCCATCTTGGTTCCTGTTCCGGAGCTCCGCCGGAGAGGGCATCTACCACGGAGGGCTTCTACATCAACACCATAGCCCCTCCGATGAAGTGTGAGTAGTTTAGTTCAAACCTTCGGGTCCATAGCTAGTATCAAGATGGCTTCTTCTCTCTTTTTGGATCTCAATACAATGTTCTCCCCCTCTCTTGTGGAGATCTATTCGATGTAATCTTCTTTTTGCAGTGTGTTTGTTGAGACCGATGAATTGTGGGTTTATGATCCAAGTTATCTATGAATAATATTTGAATCTTCTCTGAATTCTTTTATGTATGATTGAGTTATCTTTGCAAGTCTCTTCGAATTATCCGTTTGGTTTGGCCAACTAGATTGGCAGTTCTTGCAATGGCTTTGGGTTCAATCTTGCGGTGTCCTTACTCAGTGACAGAAAGAGTTGCAAGGCACGTATTGTATTGTTGCCATCGAGGATAAAAAAATGGGGTATTTATCATATTTCATGAATTTATTCCTCTACATCATGTCATCTTGCTTAAGGCGTTACTCTGTTTTTAACTTAATACTCTAGATGCATGCTGGATAGCGGTCGATGAGTGGAGTAATAGTAGTAGATGCAGAATCGTTTCGCTCTACTTGTCACGGACGTGATGCCTATATACATGATCATACCTAGATAACCTCATAACTATGCTCAATTCTATCAATTGCTCAACAGTAATTTGTTCACCCACCGTAGAATACTTATGCTCTTGAGAGAAGCCACTAGTGAAACCTATGGCCCCGGGTCTATTCTCATCATATCAATCTCCATCACTTTATTTACTTGTTTTGCTTTTACTTTTTACTTTGCATCTTTATACCAAAAATACCAAAAATATTATCTCTATCAGATCTCACTCTCGTAAGTGACCGTGAAGGGATTGACAACCCCTAAGCGTTGGTTGCGAGTTGCTATCGTTTTGTGCAGGTACGAGGGACTCGCGCGTGACCTCCTACTGGATGATACCTTGGTTCTCAAAAAATGAGGGAAATACTTACGCTACTGTGCTGCATCACCCCCTCCTCTTCGGGGAAAACCAACGCAAGCTCGAGACGTAGCAAGAAGGATTTCTGGCGCCGTTGTCGAGGAGGCTTACGCAAAATTCAACATACCAAGTACCCATCACAATCCCTATCTCTCGCATTACATTATTTGCCATTTGCCTCTTGTTTTCCTCTCCCCCACTTCACCCTTGCCGTTTTATTCGCCCTCTCTTTCCCAATCTTCTCCTCTTTTTTCCCTTTGCCTTTTGTTTGCTCGTGTGTTAGTTTGTTTGCTTGTCCCTATGTCTGAAATTGGGGAAATTATCGCCGATATGGGTGATAATAATATGGAAAATTCTGAAGCTTCTGCTAAATAATCCCCTACCTATCACACAAAAAGATTTCGAATCGGTAGTGGTAATATTATTGGAAAAGGAGTTATTCAAGATTTCTTTACTTGTGCTGGTGCTTTACCCTCTATGGGTGGTTCTATTCTCCATAGAACTAGTAGTCTTGCGGACGCCATTTCCATGCTTATCGTTGAACTTGAAAGGCAATTTATGCATATGCACCCTTCTATACAAAGAATTTTCCTAGAATTTTCTAATATTGAACACTCCTCTGTTAAGCGTGCCACTACTATCTTTTTGGCTCATGAATTCAGATTTATAATAAAAGAAGCCAAAGAAATCTTTGCGCATTATAAGGTATACGCTGGCCGTCCTCCCATAGAATCTATCCTTTTTGATCAAGAAGAAATAATGCGTTTTCAATCTATCGACTATGTTGCTTTCAATGAAAATCTTAAAAAAAATGTGCCTACCAATATTTTAATTGATAGAATCTCTGAGCTTAATGATGATTTGGCTATTCGAACTAATGAGTTAGGATACTCTCTTGAGTGTAGACTCACAAGGTTCTATCAGAAGAACGCTTATAATGATGAATTGGTTGTGCATTATGAAGGGCCGAAAGAGGAACCTATACCTCCTAAAATTGATCTTGGGGACTTCTGTCCTATTAAATTTAGCCCTTTTGATTACTTTTTATTGCCTCAAAGAAAACTTGCTGCCCAACGTAGAGAATATGAAATGAGTTTCACCGATCTATCTTATTACTATGGCAACACCTAGATCTATCTTTGCTTTTATGCCTAGCTAGGGGCGTTAAACGATAGCGCTTGTTGCGAGGCAACCCAATTTTATTTTGTGTTTTTTGTTTTTGGTTCTGTTTAGGAGTAAATAATCCATCTATATTCTGTTTAGATGTGCTTTTATCTTTTAATTAGTGTTTGTGCCAAGTTAAACCTATTATATCTTCTTGGAAGATAGTTATTTGATCTTGCTGTAATTTGCAGAATCTTTGCGCTCAGTGCCCGAATTGTTAAAAATCACCAGAACGTGAGAAAATAGGGATTCCAATTGCTGATGATCAATAAACAAATTGCCCAGGTCTTCTAATTTTGGTAGAATTTTTTCGGTTCAAGAAGTTTGCGTTAGTTACAGATTACTACAGACTGTTCTGTTTTTGACAGATTCTGTTTTGCGTGTGTTGTTTGCTTATTTTGATGAATCTATGGCTAGTAAAATAGTTTATGATCCATAGAGAAGTTGGAATAAAGTAGGTTTAACACCAATATAAATAAATAATGAGTTCATTACAGTACCTTGAAGTAGTCTTTTGTTTTCTTCCTCTAACGGAGCTCACGAGATTTCTATTGAGTTTTGTGTTGTGAAGTTTTCAAGTTTTGGGTGAATTCTTTTGATGGATTATGAACAAGGAGTGGCAAGAGCCTAAGCTTGGGGATGCCCATGGCACCCCCAAGATAATCCAAGGACACCAAAAAGTCAAAGCTTGGGGATGCCCCGGAAGGCATCCCCTCTTTCGTCCACTTCCATCGGTAATTTACTTGGAGCTATATTTTTATTGACCAACATGATATGTGTTTTGCTTGGAGCGTCTTGTATTATTTGTGTCTTTACTTGTTAGTCTACCACAATCATCCTTGATGTACACACCTTTTGAGAGAGCCATACATGATATGGAATTTGTTAGAATACTCTATGTGCTTCACTTATATCTTTTGAGCTTGATAGTTTTGCTCATAGTGCTTCACTTATATCTTTTTTAGCGTGATAATTTTTGCTCTAGTGCTTCACTTAGATCTTTTACAGCACGGTGGTGGATTTGTTTTAAAGAAACTTGATATCTCATGCTTCACTTAGATTATTTTGAGAGTCATTAATAGCATGGTAATTTGCTCAATGTTAATATACTTAGTGTTCAAGATATGTGAAACTTTCTTTTTGAGTGGATTAAATTAAGTTTGATGCTCGATAATTGTTTTGAGATATGCAGGTGATAATATCAAAGTCGTGCTAGTTGAGTAGTTGTGAATTTGAGAAATACTTGTGTTGAAGTTAGCAAGTCCCGTAGCATGCACGTATGGTTAAAGTTGTGTAACAAATTTGAAACATGAAGTGTACCTGGCTTGTGCATCCTTATGAGTGGCGGTCGGGGAAGAGTGATGGTCTTTTCCTACCAATCTATCCCCCTAGGAGCATGCGCGTATTACTTGATTTTTGATGACTTCTAAATTTTTGCAATAAGTATATGAGTTCTTTTGACTAATGTTGAGTCGAGAAGACCTTTTCTTAATACTGCAGGGGCTGTTATTGATTGCACCAAAGGCAATGTCACTTTTCATGTTAATGGTAATGAGCATACGGTACACTTTCCGAGGCAACAACCTCAAGTTCATAGTATCAACTCTATTGGAAAAATTCCATCAATTATATTTGGAGGTTTTGAATTTCCTCTTCCTACTGTCAAGAAGAAATATGATATTCTTATTATAGGGTATGTGCATATCCCCGTTGAGGTAACATAGTGTTATTTGAAATTTCTCCGGTTCCATGTTAATCGGAATGAGTTTGTTAACAAGACTTGATCAACCATGTTAGTGGATTCCTTTTGATAAGCATGAGATGGATGAAACTAGAAGCACAACCTTCTGTACCCTCTTTATACTTTCTTTTATTTAGTTGAAATAAAGTAAAAAATAGTATTTTTTCTGTCTGTTTCCTAGTTTATCCGTGCAATATAAAAATATCCCGAAAATAAAAGTCCTCAGAATGCCATGCCAATTTAATATGATTTTTTCGGGAATATTTGAGGATTTATGGTGCAAAAATCACCGCGGGGGGAGCTTCCACCTGGCCATGAGGGTGGAAGGCGCGCCCAACCCCCCTGGGCGTGCCCCCTGCCTCGTGGGCCCATGGTGGCCCTCCTCCACTTATTCCAGCACCCATCCTCTTCTTCTTCCTCACACAAACACGAATATCCATCTCAAGCACGAGTTCTAGCTCTCTTTGATGTGATTTTCGATCTCCTTACTCAAAGCACCTCTCACAAAACAGCTTGGGGAGATTGTTCCTTGGTATGTGACTCCTCCATTGGTCCAATTAGTTTTTGTTCTAGTGCTCTATTCTTTGCAAATTTGTGCTGCATAGGTGACCATGTTCTTGAGCTTGCATGTCAAATTTATATGGTTCCAAGTAGTTCTTATGCTTGATATAGGCCCTAGGCACTCGTAGGAGTTGTTGCTATCAATTTTGTTGAGCTTTGTTCACTTTTGTTTGAAGTTACTAAAAATTTCAGAAATTTTTCAGAAAAAGCAATATGCTTAGGAAGATGTTCCAAGGTGGTTCTTCTAAGAAGCAAGGACCCAGGCTTGCTATGCGTGATGTTGACGAGGAACCACCAAGAGACGCCCTAGTGCGGCCTTGCGAATGGCCGTCGGAAGATTTTATGGATCGTGCAGGAATTAAAGAAGAATTCAACGCATATTTGCGTAATGCTGGTCTTGAGGATTTTGAGGCAGACAAATGCCCCCAGTATCATGATCTCACAAGTTCTTTTGTGAGGAGGTTTGAGTAATCATCTTCGCGTAATTCTCCTTCAGTTATGTTTGATCTTTATGACAAATCTTATACCATGGACTTAGAGGATTTCACTCTTGATTGTGAACTTCCACAATGGGGTAGTGTTAGGGATCCCCCTAAATCTGAATTTAGAAACTTTCTTGCTAGTATAACTGTAGGGGAATCGAGAGATATAACGCAAGCTACCATAGGGAGCATTCACTTTCCTGCTATACATTATTTTGCTCTCTTCATAGGTAGATGCATAAATGCTAAGGATGAAGCATGTCACATGTGTGTCCCTGACCTTAGCATTCTCAGGAGTGCTGTGTTAGGAGACCAATCTTATCATATGGGAGTCATTGTGGCTTGTAGGTTGCATCATAATAGACATAATGGAGATTTCTTTGGAGGAATTTATGCAACCCGCTTAGCTAAATTTCTTGAGATAGACGTTCGTGAAGGAGACATGGAGTTGCCTCCTGCTTATTTAGATTTTGATTCTATGGTTTCTCACCATTTTGTTTAGAGGACTGAGTCACCTCTCCAGTATCGTTTAATCTTTAACAAACGGCATGTTGTTCGTATTTCTCTCCCTGCTCCTGCCTTCTTTGATTACCAGGCAAACGGAAGATATACTATTACCAGAGAGGAGGCAGATGAGTATGAGAGGAGAGCGGAGGGAGCCCGACTCCACGCTGCAGCTCAGGAGGCGATAGCCGCTGCATCACAGTTCAATCCCAACTATTCTTCGTCGCAGTACGACCCCAGCTACACCTACGGGTATCCGCCAGGCTATCCCTGGCCATAAACCAACTTAGGCCAAAAGCCTAAGCTTGGGGGAGTACGTATTTCTCACCGACATTACATTTATGTTCACACACACTCATTGCTAGATGTCGGTGCTCATACTCTTTCACTGTAATATCCATGCTAGTTTATTTTCTTTTTCCTGCTTTCTTCTTGTGTGTTTGATAAACCTTAAGAAAAACAAAAAAATTAGTAATAGCTTTTAGCTAGTTTACTTTTCTTGCTGTAGTAGTAATTAAAAAGAAAACGCAAAAATATTTCCCGTTCTTCTTTTGCTTGTTGGGATATTTCCCGTGTAAATAGTTTTATTTCTTTTCTTTTCTTTGGGGGTCGATGGGAGAAGACCATGATTAAATTGTTGAAGTGGCTCTTATATGCATGATTGTTGATTTAACTAAGAGCCCATATTACCTTGTCTTCTCCTGTTTATTGAATGCTCGCAGATTCCAGCTTAGTCCAATGCACGTGCACTCTTATTATTATTCACATCGTTCGGTCGTGCAAGTGAAAGGCAATTATGATGATATATGATGGACTGACTGAGATGGGAAAAGCTGGTATGAACTCGACCTCTTTTGTTTTTGTAAATATGATGAGTTCATCGTTCTTTATTCAGCTTATTATGAATAAACATGTTTGCAATGACAATTAGAGATCATAGTTGCTTATGCCATGCTTGATTAGCTATGAGTTATAATGGTTTACCTTGCGTGCCAACATGCTATTAAGATGGTTATGATGTGGTATAGTGGGGTGGTATCCTCCTTTGAATGATTTAAGTGACTTGACTTGGCACATGTTCACGCATGTAGTTGAAACAAAATCAACATAGCCTTCACGATATTTATGTTCATGGTGGATTATATCCTACTCATGCTTGCATCCGATGTTTATTAATTTTAATGCATGTACATGGTTGTTGTTGCTCTCTAGTTGGTCGCTTCCCAATCTTTTGCTAGCCTTCACTTGTACTAAGCGGGAATACTGCTTGTGCATCCAATCCCTTAAACACCAAAGTTATTCCAGATGAGTCCACCATACCTTCCTATATGCGGTATTTATCTGCCGTTCCAAGTAAATTTGTATGTGCCAAACTCTAAACCTTCAAATAAACATTCTGTTTTGTATGCTCGAATAGCTCATGTATCAACCAAGGCTGCCCTTATCTTCCATGTTAGGCAGGTTATTCTCAAGAGGAGTGGACTCCGCTCCTCACTCACGAGAAAATGGCTGGTCACCGGGATGCCCAGTCCCATGCATTATGCAAAGTAAATCAAAATTAATTGCAAACAAAACTCCCCCTGGGACCTGATGTATGTTGGAGGCACTCATTGTCTCGAGCAAGCCATGGATTGATGCTTGTTGGTGGAGGGGGAGTATAAACTTTACCATTCTGTTTGGGAACCGCCTATAATGTGTGTGACATGGAAGATATCGCCATCTCTTAGTTGTTATGTTGACAATGAAAGTATACCGCTCAAAAAATTATTTATCTCTAATTCAAAACCGAGCTCTGGCACCTCTACAAATCCCTGCTTCCCTCTGCGAAGGGCCTATCCATTTACTTTTATGTTGAGTCATCACCCTCTTATTAAAGAGCACTAGCTGGAGAGCACAGCTGTCATTTGCATTCATCACTATTAATCTATATTGGGTGTGACTATGATTGGATCTCTTTTACCATGAATTACAATGTCTAGTCAGTCCTTGATCTTTAAAGGTGCTCTGCATTTATGTTTTGCGGTCTCAGAAAGGGCTAGCGAGATACCATCCTGTTATATCATATTATGATTATTTTGAGAAAGTGTTGTCATCCGAGATTTATTATTATGGCTCGCTAGTTGATTATGCTATTGATATGAGTAATTATGAGACCTGAGAATTATAGCAAATGTGGTTAGTTATAATCTTTGCTGAAAACTTGAACGCTGGCTTGACATAATTACAACAATAAGAGCAAATAGAGTTTGTAAAAGTTTTTCTTTTTCTCTTTCAGTTTGTCAACTGAATTGCTTGAGGACAAGCAAGGGTTTAAGCTTGGGGGAGTTGATACGTCTTCGTCGTATCTACTTTTCCAAACACTTTTGCCCTTGTTTTGGATTCTAACTTGTATGATTTGAATGGAACTAACCCGGACTGACGCTATTTTCAAGAGAATTGCCATGATGTTGTTTTATGTGCAGAAAACAAAAGTTCTCGGAATGACCTGAAACTCCACGGAATATCTTAGAATAAATAATAAAAAATCCACACCAAAGATGAAGACCAGGGGGCCCACACCCTGTCCACGAGGGTGCCCCCCCCCCCCCAGGGCACCCCCCCTACCTCGTGGGCCCCCTGGAGACCTCCCGACGCCAACTCCAACTCTATGTATTTGCTTTCGGGGAGAAAAAAATAGGAGAGAAGAAATCATCACGTTTTACGATACGGAGCCGCCGCCAAACCCTAAAACCTCTCGGGAGGGCTTATCTGGAGTCCGTTCGGGGCTCCGGAGAGGGGGATTCGTCGTCGTCGTCATCAACAACCATCCTCCATCACCAATTTCATGATGCTCACCGCCGTGCATGAGTAATTCCATCGTAGGCTTGCTGGACGGTGATGGGTTGGATGAGATTTATCATGTAATCGAGTTAGTTTTGTTAGGGTTTGATCCCTGGTATCCACTATGTTCTGAGATTGATGTTGGTATGACTTTGCTATGCTTAATGCTTGTCAGTAGGGCCCGAGTGCCATGATTTCATATCTGAACCTATTATGTTTTCAAGAATATATGTGATTTCTTGATCCTATCTTTCAAGTCTATAGTCACCTACTATGTGTTATGATCCGGCAACCCCAAAGTGACAATAATCGGGACCACTCCCGGTGATGACCATAGTTTGAGGAGTTCATGTATTCACTATGTGCTAATGCTTTGTTCCGGTTCTCTGAAAAGGAGGCCTTAATATCACTTAGTTTCCAATAGGACCCCGCTGCCACAGGAGGGTAGGACAAAAGATGTCATGCAAGTTCTTTTCCATAAGCACGTATGACTATATTCGGAATACATGCCTACATTACACTGATGAATTGGAGCTAGTGCTGTGTCACCCTATGTTATGACTGTTACATGATGAACTACATCCGGCATAATTATCCATTACTGATCCGATGCCTACGAGCTTTCCATATACTGGTTTACGCTTATTTACTTTTCCGTTGCTACTGTTACAATCACTACAAAATACCAAAAATATTACTTTGCTTTCATTGCTCTTTTGTTACCGTTGCCACCACTATCATATTACTTTGCTACAAAACACTTTGCCACAGATACTAAGTTTCCAGGTGTGGTTGAATTGACAACTCAGCTGCTAATACTTGAGAATATTCTTTGGCTCCCCTTGTGTCGAATCAATAAATTTGGGTTGAATACTCTACCCTCGAAAGCTGTTGCGATCCCCTATACTTGTGGGTTATCATCCGGCACGCTGATTGTCTTCGGCATTGCAAGGCGGGTTCCTCCTCCGTATACTCCAAAATAGTTTTTGAACACAAGAATCGTGTCTGGCTCTACAAAACAAATTCCACACACAATCGTAGAGAGTATAATATTTCACGAGTGCAATCCGCTGACAAATTTTTGTAGCGTGACATCACGTCGCCGCCCGGCCATTATTTTGAACCGTTTTTAGCCTGCCGTTCCATATTTTGAGATGCGGCTTCATTGGCACGTCTTGTCAAAGCAGAGATCGTGTCCCCTTATTGCAGGATTCTCATCAATACGGGCGTGGGTAATCCAACCTTGCCGTCTGCACGGCTCTTGGGAATAGGCGAGTTTTTAGGGCGAGTGGGGAGGCGCTTGATATTCACTACCTTTATAAAGGGATAAAGATTCACCCCTTTCACCCATGCCTTCTCTCTCTCTCTGCCTCCCCCATTCTCTAGCTCCAGCGCCCAAGTTCTCATCTTTTCTACCCCAAGAAAGCACTCCCACCATGTTCGGATCCGGAGCGCAGGGCAAGTGGATGGTCTCCTCCATCAAGGAGAAGGACATTATGAAGCTCCGGGAGGCCGGGTATCTGGCCAAGGAAATCACCCACTGGCTTTCGGCCCAGGGGCAGATCATCCCCACTCCGAAGCCCCATGAGAGGGTGGTGTTCATCCCCCACTTCGTCTGCGGGCTGGGATTTCCTCTCCACCCATTCGTCCGCGGACTCATGTTCTACTACGGGCTATATTTCCATGATCTAGCCCCTAATTCTTTCCTCAACATCTCGGCATTTATTGTCGTGTGTGAGGCTTTCCTCCGCATCCCACCCCTCTTTGGATTGTGGCTAAAATCTTCAATGTGAAGCCGAAGGTGGTGGGTGGCCAACACGCAGAGTGCGGAGGTGCCATGGTGAGCAAGATGCCGAACGTCACATGGCCCGAAGGCTCCTTTGTGCAGACCGTCAAAGGGTGGCAGCAACGATGGTTTTATATCACAGAGCCCCGCGACGCCACCTAGGCCGCGGTGCCCGAATTCAAGTCCGGAGCTCCAATGCAGCTCACCTCCTGGCTAGAGAAGGGCCTGAATTGGGCTGCGTCGGATGAGCTGACCGCGTTACAGACATGCGTCCAGAGCATGGTGAACAAGAACATCAAGCTCGTCAACGTGATCCAGGTGATGCTACTTCGCCGGATCCTTCCATGCCAGAGCCGGACCTGCAATTTGTGGGAGTTCGATCCGGCCGAGCACCAGACCCTGCAACATTTCTTCGGCGTCACGCACAAAGGCATCTGGAAGGTGCTCTTCAAGGCCAATGAGACGTGGCCGAAGGAAACCGAAGACCGTGGGTACAACCTGACCCATCCCGCCAGTCCAGTAAGTTTTTTATGTTTTCAAGGTATATCCTTTGCTCATATACTTAAGGAGAATGTTTGAGCTTCCCCATTTTACCTTTTCAGGGTTGGACAAAGAAGGTGGAGCGGATTGAGTGTCCGGCTCCGCTGCCAGAAGACCTAGAAATCCCTCTTCTAACGAAGATGTTGGTTCCGGCGCCATAAATGGCACCGGAGAAGAAGGCCAAGAAGAAGGCCAAGGAGACCCGAAGCAGTCTTCGTCGCAAGGGTGCTTCGGACGTGACGTCCGAGGACACCGAGACCCACTCCACCGCTGCCGAGGATGACGACAAAGAGGAGGAAGAAAGAAACTCCCCCCCCTGAGGGGGGGAAGGTAGAAAAGGGCGGCCTCCACGCGTTTGGAGGCCGAGGCGTCCAAGAGGGGCAAGGTCTCCCTCGTGGATAACTCCGCGTGGGACATCGACAGCAGCCCAAAGCGGCGCCCTTGAGATAAGCCCCTGGCCGAATCGCGAGTACTCAAAGACTCAGATGCATTCATATATCCAGCCTCTCTACTTTATAGTTTTAACATTTTGAATCATGCACTTGCAGTCCGGCTCGTTCCGTCCTCGAGCGATCCTCATCTTCGGGGAATTCGCTGGGCCCGCGGGTGATGGACAGCGGGTCCCTTCCCGCGGCCTCCTCTCCCAGGGCCATGGATGACACCGAGGTGTTGTCCCGAAGGATCCCAGGCCAGGGAGATACGCAGGAGGCCGTCAGGGCGGCGCCAGAGGGTGAAGCCTTGGCCGCCGGACACATGGGGGAGCAAATCCCCATGGATATTGGTGGTGGGGGCCATGTCCAATTCGGTCCCCAGCCAAATACGGTCCCGGAGACCAGTACGGCTCTGGAATCCGGTAGGCAGCCTCCCTTGAAAGAAGGAGGTGTGCCCATTCCGCCGGTGACCACTGTCCAACCAGAGTCACCGGATACTCTACTAGAAGCGTTGCAAAGTGCTTCCATTGTTGAGGAACACCGTACCCTTATGGGTACGGTGATTGAGAAGATTCAGTCCGCGAAGAGCGGACTGACCGAAGCCTGCACAAGCCTTCTAACAGGCTTTGAGGTAAGTAACGCGATTGTGTAAAAAGAATGTCACTGTATAGACAGCAGCCCCTGAGACTCTGTCCGGTGTTCGAGAAGGAAAGCCGGACAGAGGATCAAACAATTTTCGTAGGAGACTAACCAAATGCGTCATGTGAATAAGCAGGTGTCATTACTAGCTGCGACCTCTCATACTGCTGAGGTTTCCGGACTGAAGCAGAGTCTGGAGCGGGCCGAGGAGGAGCTCGGCCGCGTAAAAAAGAAGCTAGAGGAGAAACAAGGTATGCAATGACCTTCTGTATATCAGAAAGGATAGATGATTTGTAATGACCGTAGTGCCATGATATTTGTAGGAGCGGCGACCAAAGTGGAGGCCCTTAAAAAGGTGCTGGCCGAGGCCAAGAAGAAAGCGGCAAAGGAGCATGCCGCCCGTGAAAAACACGAGGCCAGGGTTGATAAGGTCCAGCAGGAGCTCCAGGACGCCGTTAAAAAATGTGAGTCCTTGGAGCGCAAGAGTGCGGATCAAGAGTCCGAACTCGCCAAGGCTCGCCAGAGCGCACAAGATGCCCGGGTGGAAGCCCAGGGCGCCCTCCAGGAAATTCAAGAGGCCAAGAAAATCACGGCGGGTAAGGCCTTCATTATGCAAAGCAAATATGTGAAGAAGAGGTATCTCTTACTAACCCGGATTTGAAGTTCTCCAGGGGTGTTTGCGGATCTGCCGTGCAGTGTATCTGACGCTGCGGAATTCTTCCGGGCCGAAGAGGGGAGCTCTACGGAGAAGCTGTTCTGGTCGCAATACCTTGCGCTAGAACATCTGGTGCCCTTTAACGATCAGCTAAAACAGCTTGTCAAACTGCATAGGGTGGACGAACTGGCCATGACGGATTTGATAGTCCGGATGTGGCCTACCGAAGCCATACCTAGCAGCTACTTCAGGCTCATGAAGCGGCTGGTCAATGCCTGCCCCCGGCTTGACGCCATCAAGCAGTCGGTCTGCATTGAAGGAGCGCGGATGGCCTTCGCCCGTGTCAAGGTGCAGTGGGCGAAGATGGATGCTGTCAAGCTCGCAAACGAAGGACCGCCCGCTGGCAAGGAGCACCGCACGCCTGAGCGGTATTTCGGTGATGTCCTGGAGGGTCCCGCATTGTAGCGGGGCAATGTGCTAAGGACATTATTTTTGAATGAATACATTCATTCTATCATGTCCTGTATTATGAAACAAAGCCATTATGTAATATAATGCTTGTTTTATTATTTGAATTTTTACCTCCTGTGCGGCTGTTTTTATTAAATCTGAGAGTTGGCTAGTCATCGGCTTCATCCCCCACATAGGTAGTACGGGGGTGTTCACTCTTGATCCAAAGGTTTGGTCCTTGAAGAAGGTGTTTAGAGCAACGAACCAAGCAATCGGACTATGTGGCTTTATCACCCTCACTTAGCCATAGAAGTTTGACAATAGAAATTTAGGCACAACCCCTAGTGTTCTTAAGTCCGAACTTGGGGTGTTGTAAACACCTGATCGGATAAAAACCGATTCATCGCATAATGCAGAAAAAATCACAAAAGAGTTGTAACCTCTCGAACAGCTGACCGGCTCACGCCGCATCATGACAGTCAGTTTTCGGCTTTCTCTACTGAGGTGCTTGAGGGAGTCCTGGATTAGGGGGTGTCCAGATAGCTGAACTATCATCTTTGGCCGGACTCCTGGACTATGAAGATACAAGATTGAAGACTCTGTCCCGTGTGCGGATGGGACTTTCCTTGGCGTGGAAGGCAACCATTGTAACCGACTCTGTGTAACCCTAACCCTATCCGGTGTCTATATAAACCGAAGGGTTTTAGTCCGTAGGACAAACAACAATCATACCATAGGCTAGCTTCTAGGGTTTAGCCTCTCTGATCTCGTGGTAGATCTACTCTTGTACTACCCATATCATCAATATTAATCAAGCGGGAGTAGGGTTTTACCTCCATCGAGAGGGCCCGAACCTGGGTAAAAACATCGTGTCCCTTGTCTCCTGTTACCATCCGCCTAGACGCACAGTTCGGGACCCCCTACCCGAGATCCGCCGGTTTTGACACCGACATTGGTGCTTTCATTGAGAGTTCCTCTGTGTCTTCATCTTTAGGCCCGATGGCTCCTTCGATCATCAACAACGACGCGGTCCAGGGTGAGACTTTTCTCCCCGGATAGATCTTCATATTCAGCGGCTTTGCACTGCGGGCCAATTCACTTGGCCATCTGGAGCAGATCAAAAGCTACGCCCCTGGCCATCAGGTCAGATTTGGGAGTTTGAACTACACGGCCGACGTCTGCGGAGACTTGATCTTCAACGGATTCGAGCCACTGCCTAGCGCGCCGCACTGTCTCGATGGGCACGATCTAGCTCTGCCACCGAACAGTGCCTTGGAGGCCGCACCAGTGTCCGCTCTGACCCTTAGCTCGGAGCTGACTTCGCCGATCGAGGACGAGTGGCTGGACACCGCCTCGGGGGCTGCGATCTCTACGGCGATGGAGCCGAACACCCCTGTCCTTTGCGAAGCTCGTGACTCCGAGGCACCGGACTCCACTCTGGACTCCGAACCTTTTGCGCCCCTGCCAATCGAATCCGATTGGGCACCGGTTATGGAGTTCACTGCCGCGGACATCTTTCAGCACTCGCCCTTTGGCGACATCCTGAACTCACTGAAGTCTCTCTCTTTATCAGGAGAGCCCTGGCCGAACTATGGTCAGGAAGGTTGGGATGCGGACGACGAAGAAACTCAACGCCCACCCACCACCCACTTTGTAGCCACTGTCGATGATTTAACCGACACGCTAGACTTTGACTCCAAAGACATCGACGGTATGGACAACGATGCCGGAGACGACCAAGAACCAGCGCCTACAGGTCACTGGAAGGCCACCTCGTCATACGACATATATATGGTGGACATCCCAAAAGATGGGAGTGGCGATGGAACAGTGGAGGATGACCCCTCCAAGAAACAGCCTAAGCGTCGGCGTCAGCGGCGCCGCTCTAAATCCCGCCACAGTAAAAATGGTGATTCCGGCACGGGAGATAATAACACCCTGGATAGTGCCGAAGACAACCTCCTCCAGCAGGATTCAGCACAGGAGGATGGAGAAGCCAGCCCGCATGATAGAGCGGCAGACAGAGAGGTAGAGGACGATAATTATATGCCTCCCTCCGAAGACGAGGCAAGCCTCGACGACGACGAATTTGTCATGCCTGAGGATCCAGTCGAACAAGATCGTTCCAAACGCAGGCTTATGGCCACGGCAAGCAGCCTCAAGAAAAAGCAGCAACAGCTTAGAGCTGACCAAGACTTGCTAGCTGATAGATGGACTGAAGTCCTTGCAGCCGAAGAGTATGAACTCGAACGCCCCTCCAAGAGCTACCCAAAGCGCAGGCTGCTACCCCGATTAGAGGAGGAAGCACCCAAACCTACATCACCAGCGCATGACGCGGCCGACCGGCCACCACGTGGCCGTGACAGAGAGGCCTCTCGGCCCTCCACTCAAGCCGCACCCCGGCGTCGCTCAAAAAGTACCAAGACACGGGGAGACGCGCCTGACCTGCGAGATATATTGGAGGACAAGGCAAGGCAAACAAGATCGATCTACGGATCGCGTGGGCGCCCCACGACACGTGATGATAACCGTCACGCCGGATACAGCAATTCCGGCCGGGCTGAACACAATAGACAAAGCTCATTCGAGCTGCGTCGTGATATAGCCCAATACAGAGGCGCCGCACACCCACTATGCTTCATAGACGAAGTGATGGATCATCAAATACCTGAGGGTTTCAAACCTGTAAACATCGAATCATACGATGGCACAACAGACCCTGCGGTTTGGATCGAGGACTATCTCCTCCATATCCATATGGCCCGTGGTGATGATCTACACGCCATCAAATACCACCCACTCAAGCTTAAAGGACCAGCTCGGCATTGGCTTAACAGCTTGCCAACAGAGTCAATTGGTTGTTGGGAAGACCTGGAAGCCGCATTCGTTGATAACTTCCAAGGCACATATGTGCGACCACCAGACACCGATGACCTTAGCCATATAATTCAGCAGCCAGAGGAATCGGCCAGACAATTCTGGACACGGTTCCTAACAAAGAAAAATCAAATCGTCGACTGTCCGGATGCAGAGGCACTAGCGGCCTTCAAACACAACATCCGCGATGAGTGGCTGGCCCGGCACCTAGGACAGGAAAAGCCAAAATCCATGACAGCCCTCACCACACTCATGACCCGCTTTTGCGCGGGAGAAGACAGCTGGCTAGCTCGTAGTAACAACTTGACCAAAAACCCTGGTAGTTCGGATACCAAGGACAACAATGGCAGGCCGCGTCGCAACAAGCACAAGCGCCGCATTAATGGCGATAATGCTGAGGATACGGCAGTCAATGCCGGATTCAGAGGCTCTAAACCTGGTCAGCGAAAAAAGCCATTCAAAAGAAATACCCAGGGCCCGTCCAATTTGGACCGAATACTCGATCGCTCGTGCCAGATACATGGCACCCCCGACAAACCAGCCAACCACACCAACAGGGATTGTTGGGTGTTCAAGCAGGCAGGCAAGTTAAATGCCGAAAACAATGACAAGGGGCTACATAGCGATGACGAGGAGGAGCCCCAGCCGCCGAACATTAGAGGACAGAAGGGTTTCCCCCCACAAGTGCGGATGGTGAACATGGTATACGCAACCCACATACCCAAAAGGGAGCGGAAGCGTGCACTAAGGGATGTATATGCGATGGAGCCAGTCGCCCCAAAGTTCAACCCATGGTCCTCCTGCCCGATCACTTTTGATCGAAGGGACCACCCCACTAGCATCCGTCATGGAGGATTCGCCGCATTGGTTCTTGACATAATCATTGACGGATTTCACCTCACTAGAGTCCTGAAGGACGGCGGCAGCAGCCTGAACCTGCTTTATCAGGATACAGTGCACAAAATGGGCATAGACCCCTCAAGGATTAAACCCACAAAGATGACATTTAAAGGCGTCATACCAGGTGTAGAGGCCAACTGTACAGGCTCAGTTACACTCGAAGTGGTCTTCGGATCCCCAGATAACTTCCGAAGCGAGGAATTAATCTTCGACATAGTCCCGTTCCGCAGCGGCTATCACGCACTGCTCGGACGAACCGCATTCGCAAAGTTCAATGCGGTTCCGCACTATGCATACCTCAAGCTCAAGATGCCAGGTCCTCGAGGAGTAATCATGGTCAATGGAAACACCGAACGCTCTCTCTGAACGGAGGAGCATACGGCGGCCCTCGCGGCGGAAGTACAAAGCAGCCTCTCAAGGCAATTCTCGAGTCCGGCTATTAAACGTCCGGACACCGTCAAGCACACCCGGAGTAACCTACAACAAGACCGCCTGGCATGTCCCGAGCACGCGTAACAATGCGGCCCCAACCCCAGCCCTCGCGAAATTGCGAAACCAGTACTATGCGTACATAACTACGCTCTGGAAATACCATGGGCATAGGGGGAGAGGCACGACCATGGCACGCCCAGAATACGGCTCAACCGCACTAGGGGCTCCCGATTGTGTCATTCTTTTTTCTTTTTTTTCTTACTTTGAGGACTCCGTTCTCAAGAAGCCCTGTCCGGCAGTAGAATCGCCGAACTCACGATGCAACAGCCAGGGAAGAAGAAAGCTATGCCGAGTGTCCAGGTGGTCTCTATTACGAGCAGTATACCTGTTTTACATAAAATCCCGCAAGCTTACCCCTGGAGGGGGACATGTTAAAAGTCCCGTTCCTTGCTTATCGCACTATTTGTATCGTTCTGCTTTCATTGCAGTACCTTTTGAATAAACAATGCATAGCTTTTGCCTATTATTGCATTACCTTTTTTATCTATATATGTTCAGTTATGACATTGTGCAACCGTACAATTTGGTACGGCCAATACACCAGGGGCTTATGTACCCCAAAATATGGTGTGATAAGTCCGAACACTTTCACAAGTGCGTCACCCCGAACTTATAGCATTATATGAATCGGCTTCGAATCATTTCTTGGGTCAATAGTTGGGTTTGCCCGGCTCCCATGTTTTGGTACCTTACGTTCCATTATATCGGCTAAGGTAGCGCTGGGAGAACCACTACGATTGTGCCCCGGTTGAGCTGGGTTAAGCACCTCAGTGGAGAAAGCTAAAACTGACCGTCATGATAGGGCGAGAGCCGGTCGCTGTTCGAGAGGTTTTCGAGTCCCTAAAGACTTATGCCGCTTAGAGCGAGGAGTCGGCATTGTCCGGCCTAGGCGTGGATAGCGCCCCGAACTCGGTCTTCCGAATACTAGGGGCTTCGCCGAAATTTAAAATTATAGAATTCTATGGCTAAGTGAGAGTGTTCAAGCACTATAGTCCGGTTGCATGGTTCGTTGCGTTGAGCGCCTCCCTCGAAGGACCCAAGAATGGGAACAAGAGCGCTCAAGTTTATCCCGAACACCCCAGCAGTCGTGGCATGGGGGCTGAAGCCAACGACTCGCCATCTCTCAAATTTGATAAACGGCCGAACAGAAGGTAATATTTTAAATTCACAAGCGTTGCTTAGCGCATATGAACAAGTTTTCAGCGTACAGGATAACAAATGCGAGTCTACTAAAAAATTACATCTTTGGAGCATTCGCCCGCTATAAGGTAGGCACCCTTCAGGACGCCCTCATAATACATCTCGGGCTTGCGATACTCCTTGCCCGGCGGTGGCCCGTCCGTCACAAGCTTCTCAGCGTCCAACTTGCCCCAGTGCACCTTAGCACGGGCAAGGGCCCTACGGGCACCTTCAATACAGACGGAGCGCTTGACGACTTCAATCCATGGACAGGCGTCCACCAGCCGCCGCACTAGCCGAATTAGCTCCCAGGCATGGTTTCCTTAGGCCACAGCCGAACTATGAGGCCCTTCATGGCCTGTTCAGCCACCTTGTGGAGCTCGACCAGCTACTTCAGCTGGTCGCTCACTGGAACCGGGTGTCCAGCCTCAGCATACTGAGACCAGAACACCTTCTCCGTCGAGCTCCCTTCCTCGGCTCGGTAGAATGCGGTCGCATCAGACACACTGCAGGGCAGATCTGTGAATGCTCCTGGAGAGCTCCGGATTCGGGTAAGTAACAAATAATTCACTTTTACGTGCTTGCTTTGCATAAAGAATGCCTTACCCGCCGCTATCTTCTTTATCGCCTCAATCTCCTGGAGGGCTTTTTGGGCTTCGGCCTTAGCGGCTTTGGCACTATCAAGGGCCGAGGCGAGCTCGGACTCTCGAGTCTTCGAGTCACGCTCCAAACTCTCATGTTTTGCCACGAGAGTTTGAAGCTCTTGCCGCACCTCCGCCACCCGCGCCTAATGCTTCTCTCGCTCGGTGCGCTCCGCGACCGCTTTGTTTTCGGCCATGGACACCACTTCCCTCAGGGTCGCCACCTCGTTCGTGGCCCCTGCAATACCCATGTTATTCCTGTCATTTTTTGCAACCACATTTTTTATATATAATCCCATAAGGTATTACTTACCTTCCTTGTCCTCGAGCTGCTTCTTGGCAAGGCCGAGCTCGTTCTCAGACCACTCGAGGCTCTCCTTCAATGCATTGGCCTACGCAGTCAGTGCGGCAGAGGTCAGCAGCGCAGCCTGCATTCCCATATTGACATACTTATATTAGACTCCTGCGTATATCTCTTTAGATCCTCAGTTCGGCTTTTCTTTCCGAACACCGAACTAAGCATCAGGGGCTACTGTCTATGCGGTACTATTTTTAATACATACCTCAAAGCCTGCTAGAAGGCTGGTATAGGCTTCAGTCAGCCCGCTCTTGGTGGACTGAACTTTCTGGATCACCACACTCATAACAGTGCGGTGCTCCTCGTTGATGGAGGCGCTGTTAAGCGCCTCCAGCAAGCTATACGGTGCCTCCGGTTGGACGGAGGTCACCGGCGTCGCAGTCTTGCCCTTCTTACGAAGGGGCCGCCTCCCGGACTTCAGAACCACTGAAGGTTCTGGTACGGAGTCCGGACCAGGGTCGGACTTAGAGCCCTTGGGGGTTTCATCCCCTTCGCGCCTGGATTCCAGGAGGTTGCCTTGCGGCACCTCTTGGGCCACCTCCTCCTGACCGGGACCCTCTTAGGGCCCCACCTCAGCGTCGTCGGCAGCGCGAGGAGAAGAGGCGGCCGGAAGTGAAGTTCTTTCCACATCCGACGGATCCAGGGACCCGCTCGACGAAGCGGCCAGCTCGTCCTTGGGCGGGCTACATGGTTGTATTCGGCGTTAGAAGACACTATGCGACAAATGAAAAGCCGTGAGTTATTCCGGAATCCGGACACTTACGATCTCGCCAGGGGCTTGGCCCTCGATGGCCACTCCTCTTCGCCGTCGTCGGCGTTGGTTGAGAAGTTCGGGGGAAGGGTCCTTCCTTTCTTGGACCCTCCGGCCTCCCCAGTCGGGGCAGCCTTCCTTTTATTCTCTCCCCCCGCTGGGGGAGAGGCTTCTTTTTCCTCCTCCGCGTTTTCACAAGAGGATTCCGCCTCAGAGTCGTCGGACGATGATTCCGACAACACCGGGTGCCGGGCACTCCTTCGAGTTCCCGTGGCCTTCTTCTTGGCCTTCTTCTTCGGCACCACGTGAGGTGCTGGAACCAGTAGCCCCGTCAAGCGGGCGTTCGCTGGGTCTTCTGGCAAGGGAGCCGGACAGTTAACGTGCCCGGACGTGTTCCGCCAGTCCTGTCAAAGGTGAGGGAGCTTAGATCTCGCATAGAGTCAAACTATGGAAAACAAGAGTCCCGTAAAGGGTAAAATAGCTTACCTTAGTAGCTTGGCAGTGCGAGCTGAATCCGCGATCTTCGATAGCGGATGTGGGAGCCTCGGCGCCCTTGAACAGCACCTTCTAGGCATCTTCGTACGTACTGTCGAAGAGCCTTTTCAGAGTTTGGTGCTACGCCGGATCAAACTCCCACAATTTGAAGGCCCGTTGTTGGCATGGGAGGATCCGGCGGATAAGCATAACCTAGACTACGTTGACAAGCCTGAGATTCTTGTTCACCAGGGTTTGCATGCAGGTTTGGAGTCCGGTCAGCTCTTCCGGATTACCCCACGTCAGGCCCGTCTCTTTCCAAGAGGTGAGCCGTGTAGGAAAACCAGACCGAAATTCGGGGGCCGCTGCCCATTTAGGGTCGCGTGGCTCGGTGATGTAGAACCACCCCGACTGCCACCCCTTCACGGTCTCCACAAAGGAGCCCTCGAGCCATAGGACGTTGGCCATCTTGCCAACCATGGCACCTCCGCACTCCGCTTGGCGGCCACCCACTACCTTCCGCTTGACATTGAAGGTCTTCAGCCATAAGCCGAAGTGGGGCTGGATGCAGAGAAAGGCCTCGCACACGACGATAAACGCGAGATGTTGAGGATGAAATTCGGGGCCAGGTCGTGGAAATCTAGGCCGTAGTAGAACATGAGCCCCCGGACAAATGGGTGAAGTGGAAACCCCAGTCCGCGGAGGAAGTGGGCGAGGAACACCACCCTCTCATGGGGCCTGGGGGTGGGGATGAGCTGCCCCTCATCGGGGAGCCGATGCGCGATGTCGCCGGACAAGTATCCGGCCTTCCGCAGCTTTTTGACTTGCCCCTCTGTTACGGAGGAGACCATCCACTTGCCTCCCGCTCCGGACATGGCTGGAGAAGGTTGAGGAGGGATGTGCGGGCTTGGGCGCTGGACCTCGAGTGCACGGAAATGGATGAGCAAAGGAGGAAGAGGGCGTAGGTGAAACGGTGGATACTTATCCCCTTATATGGACGGACGAAGCCATGCGTCCCCACCAGCCTGGTAAAACTCGCTTATCTCCCAAGCGCCATAATCAACGGTTGGGTTACCCACGCCCGTATTGATGAGAATCCCAGAATAAGGGGGCACGATCTCTGCTTTGATAACACGTGCCAAGGAAACTGCCTCGCTAAACGCGCTGAGGTGGGACAGTAAAAACGATTCAAATAGAAGCCTGGCCGTGGTGTGATGTCACGCCGCGGAAGACGTCAGCAGATCTGTGTAAAGATTATTCTCTCTACGGTAGTATGTGGAACTTGTTTTGAAGAGCCGGACACTATCCTTGTGTTCAAAATCTTCTATGGAGAATTCGGAGGAGGAACCCGCCTTGCAATTCCGAAGACAATATGCGTGCCGGACTCGTCGTCATTGAACCTGGTTCAGGGGCTACTGAGGGAGTCCTGGATTAGGGGGTGTCCGGATAGCCGAACTATCATCTTTGGCCGGACTCCTGGACTATGAAGATACAAGATTGAAGACTCCGTCCCGTGTCCGGATGGGACTTTCCTTGGTGTGGAAGGCAAGCTTGGCGATACGGATATGTAGATCTCCTACCATTGTAATTGACTCTGTGTAACCCTAACCCTATCCGGTGTCTATATAAACCGGAGGGTTTTAGTCCGTAGGACGAACAACAATCATACCATAGGCTAGCTTCTAGGGTTTAGCCTCTCTGATCTCGTGGTAGATCTACTCTTGTACTAACCATATCATCAATATTAATCAAGAGGAGTAGGGTTTTACCTCCATCGAGAGGGCCCGAACCTGGGTAAAAACATCGTGTCCCTTGTCTCCTGTTACCATCCGCCTAGACGCACAGTTCGGGACCCCCTACCCGAGATCCGCCGGTTTTGACACCGACAGTGCTCATCGGATGAACCAGGACACAATCGCAGTAGTTCTCCCTTTACTACCCTAGCCGATAGAGCGGAACGTAAGGTAGTAAGCACAGGATCCGGGCAACCCAACTATTAACCAAAGACATGATTCGGAGCCGATGCATATAATGCTAAAGTTCGGGGTTTGAACTATACTGTAAAAAAGTGTTCGGACATTTGTCGCCGTGTTATGGGGCGTAATGAAGCCCCTGGCGAATTAAGGCATACCAGAGTGTACGGGTGCAATTGATAAGAATATCAAGAAAGAATGAAGCAACAGGCCAATGCCGCAGAAATTGGGCCGCAAACTTTTTCCATTATAGTTTGATTAATACGTCAAAGCGTATTTGTACAAATAGTGTGATAAGCAACAGGGCTATTTAACATGCCACGACCAAGAGAGAGCTGTGTGTGGGTCCTGAAAATAGGCATAACGATCGTTTAAAGAAACCACCTGGAAATTCCCTTATACGTTAATGCTTCTTGCTGTCTTGGTGTATTCGTCCCTTGATAGGTCCTACAATCAGGCCACCAGGAAAGGCCTGGAAAAAGGAAACCTGAAAAAGATGAAAAAGAAAAAGTGAAAGTATGTGGGTCCAGGGAAGGTTGAGCCATGTTATGGACCACAATCTGGTTATGCCTCCATCTATGCCCATGGTATTTTAAGTGCGTAGTTATGTACGCGCGGTGCGAACACCGCCGTTTGGTCAGGACTGGGACGGAGGCCGAATTGCTAGTCGAGCTCTTGGCAAGCTGGACTATCCTGCTGTAGAGTAGTCCGGACTCGCTTGACAGTGTCCAGGAGCTTGGCCGCCGAATTAAGGTTCTATTTGAAAAGGCCGCTCTGTACTTCTGCCACTAGGGCCGCGGTGTGCTCCTCGATATGGAGGGAGCGCTCCGTATTTCCATTAACTGTTATGACACCGCGTGGTCCGGGCATCTTGAGCTTCAGATAAGCATAGTGTGGCACCGCATTGAATCGAGCAAATGCGGTTCGTCCGAGCAGTGCGTGATAGCCGCTGCGGAAGGGGACGATATCAAAGATCAATTTTTTGCTTCGGAAGTTGTCTGGGGATCCGAAGACCACCCCCAGTGTGATTGAGCCCGTACATCGGGCCTCTACACCTGGTATGACTCCCTTAAAGGTGGTTTTTGTGGGCTTGATCCTGGAGGGATTGATACCCATTTTGCGCATTGTATCCTGATAGAGCAGGTTCAGGCTGCTACCACCGTCCATGAGGACTCGCGTAAGATGGAATTCATCAATGATTGGGTCGAGGACCAGTGCGGCTGAACCGCCATGACGGATACTGGTCGGATGGTCCCTGCGATCGAAAGTGATCGGACAGGACGACCAAGGGTTGAACTTTGGGGCGACTGGCTCCATCGCGTAGATGTCCCTAAGTGCACGCTTGCACTCCCTCTTGGGGATATGGGTAGCGTATATCATGTTCACCGTTTTAACTTGGGGGGAAACTTCTTCTGTCCCCCTGTGTTAGGTGGCCGGGGCTCCTCGTCATCGTCCTTGCTTTGCGACCCTTTCTCCTTGTTCTCGGCATTTAACTTGCCGGCCTGTTTGAAAACCCAACAGTCTCTATTGGTATGATTGGCTGGTTTATCAGGAGTGTCGTGGATTTGGCATGGACGATCGAGTATGCGGTCTAGGCTGGACGAGCCTGGATTGTTTCTTTTATATGGCTTCTTCCGCTGACCGGACTTAGAGCCACTGAATCCGGCATTGACCGCCGTATCATCGGTGTTGTCACTATTGTTTTGACGCTTGTGTCTGTTGCGTCGGGGCTTGTCGTTGCTATTTCTGGCTTCAGAGGTGCCGGCGTTTCTTGCATTGTTATTTCTACGTGCCAGCCAACTATCCTTGCTCGCGCAAAAATGGGTCATGAGTGCCGTCAGGGCCGCCATGGACTTCGGCTTTTCTTGGCCGAGGTGACGGGCAAGCCATTCGTCGTGGATACTATGCTTAAAGGCCGCTAGGGCTTTGGCATCCGGGCAGTCGACGATCTGGTTCTTTTTGGTTAAGAACCTAGTCCAGAATTTCCTGGCTGACTCTCCGGGCTGTTGAACTATGTGACTTAAGTCGTCGGCATCCGGAGGTCGGACATATGTACCTTGGAAGTTGTCGAGGAAGGCGTCTTCCAAGTCCTGCCAGCTGCCAATTGAATTTTCGAGCAGACTGTTCAACCAGTACCAAGCTGGTCCCTTGAGTTTTAGCGGGAGGTATTTGATGGCATGAAGATCATCACCACGGGCCATATGGATATGGAGAATAAAATCCTCAATCCATACCGCGGGGTCCGTTGTCCCGTCATATGATTCAATGTTCACGGGTTTAAACCCTTCCGGGAATTCGTGGTCCATTACTTCATCAGTGAAGCAAAGGGGGTGTGTGGCGCTGATGTCTACTACACAACCTTCTTCTTGTAGACGTTGTTGGGCCTCCAAGTGCAGAGGTTTGTAGGACAGTAGCAAATTTCCCTCAAGTGGATGACCTAAGGTTTATCAATCTGTGGGAGTCGTAGGATGAAGATGGTCTCTCTCAAGCAACCCTACAACCAAATAACAAAGAGTCTCTTGTGTCCCCAACACACCCAATACAATGGTAAATTGTATAGGTGCACTAGTTCAGCGAAGAGATGGTGATACAAGTGCAATATGGATGGTAGATATAGGTTTTTGTAATCGGAAAATATAAAAACAGCAAGGTAACTAATGATAAAAGTGAGCACAAACGATATTGCAATGCTAGGAAACAAAGCCTAAGGTTCATACTTTCACTAGTGCAAGTTCTCTCAACAATAATAACATAATTGGATCATATAACTATCCCTCAACATGCAACAAAGAGTCACTCCCAAGTCACTAATAGAGGAGAACAAACGAAGAGATTATTGTAGGGTACGAAACCACCTCAAAGTTATTCTTTTGGATCAATCTATTCAAGAGTTCGTACTAGAATAACACCTTAAGACACATATCAACCAAAACCCTAATGTCACCTAGATACTCCAATGTCACCTCAAGTATCCGTGGGTATGATTATACGATATGCATCACACAATCTCAGATTCATCTATTCAACCAACACAAAGAACTCAAAGAGTGCCCCAAAGTTTCTACCGGAGAGTCCAGACAAAAATATGTGCCAACCCCTATGCATAAGTTCACGATGTTACAGAACCTGCAAGTTGATCACCAAAACATACATCATGTGGATCACGTGAATATCCCATTGTCACCACAGATAAGCACATGCAAGACATACATCAAGTGTTCTCAAATCCTTAAGGACTCAATCCGATAAGATAACTTCAAAGGGAAAACTCAATCCATTACAAGAGATTAGAGGGGGACAAAAATCATAAGATCCAACTATAATAACAAAGCTCGCGATACATCAAGATCGTACCACCTCAAGAACATGAGAGAGAGAGAGAGAGAGAGAGAGAGAGAGAGAGAGAGAGAGAGAGAGATCAAACACATAGCTACTGGTACATACCCTCAGCCCCGAGGGTGAACTACTCCCTCCTCGTCATGGAGAGCAACGTGATGATGAAGATGGCCACCGGTGAGGGATCCCCCTTCCGGCAGGGTGCAGGAATAGGGTCCTGATTGGTTTTTCGTGGCTACAGAGGCTTGCGGCAGCGGAACTCCCGATCTATTCTGTTCCCTGATGTTTTTAGGGTATATGGACATATATAGGCGAAAGAAGTCGGCCAGGGGAGCCATGAGGGGCCCACGAGGGTGGGGGCGCGCCCAGGAGGGTAGGCGCGCCTCCCTGCCTCGTGGCTTCCTTGAAGCATCCCTGACGTCTACTCCAAGTCTCCTGGATTGCTTCCGTTCCAAAATTAACTCTCCCGAAGGTTTCATTCCGTTTGGACTCCGTTTGATATTCCTTTTCTGTAGAACTCAAAAACAAGGAAAAAGCAGAAACTGGCACTAGGCTCTAGGTTAATAGGTTAGTCCCAAAAATCATATAAAATAGCATATAAATGCATATAAAAGATCCTAGAAGGATAATATAATAGCATGAATACTTCATAAATTATAGATACGTTGGAGACGTATCAGGCGCCTCTGTATCGGGCCAAGTCGCGACGTAGCTCGACTGGAGTTTGTCTGCGGTGTTTGGCCCGGGCGTGGTTATGTTTGTCACGTCCAGCCGGATGGCCATTGTTGCACGTCGGGGCGCGCTCCCGCAATCCGTAGATCGATCTAGTCTGACCTGCTCTGCTCTTCAGGTCATGCCGCAGGTCATATGTGTATCCCCGAGCTGTTGTGTCTCTGTTTTTGTGGCGCGGTAGTGCGGGCTGGTGTTCGGCCTGAATTGCCGCTTTGTCCTGGCCGCGTGGTGGTCGGTCAGCCGCATTACGCGCTGGTAGGACGGGCTCCAGCGCCTCGTCGTCGAATTGGGGTAACAATTTGCCCTTCGGGTAACTTTTGGTTGGGCGCTCGAGGCCGTCTTCCTCGGCTTCCAGGACATCAGTCCATCTGTCATTGAGCAGATCTTGGTCAACTTGAAGCTGCTGCTGCTTCTTTTTCAGGCTCCTCGCAGTGGCAATTAGCCGGCGCTTAAAGCGCTCCTGCTTGACGGGTTCCTTAGGCACGATAAAGTCTTCGTCGCCGAGGCTCACCTCGTCCTCGGAGGGTGGAAGATAGTTGCTGTCCTCTGAGTCTTTGTTAACGGCCTGTTCATTAGGACTGACTCGCCCATCCTCCCGTTCATCCTGTTCGGAAGTTAGGTCAACGGGGTCTTCGTTGTCTTCGGCGTCGTCCGGAGTATTATTTTCTCCTATGCCGGTATTGCTGTTTTTTCCACGACGTGGTTTAGAGTGGCGCCGCTGACGTCGGCGCTTTGCTTGTATCTCAGGAGGTTTATCCTCGACTGGATTCTGCTCATTGTTGTCGTTGTTCTCTTTGGGTGTATCCACCATGTATACATCATACGAGGAGCTGGCTGTCCAGCGTCCTGTAAGCGGTGGTTTTTGTGCCTGCTCCTCTAGGGCATCATCGTCCATATTGTTGATGTCTTCGGAGCCGTAATCAAGCTCGTCGGTTAAGTCTTCGACAGTGGCTATGAAGTGGGTGGTGGGTGGGAAGCGGAATTCATTATCAGCTTCCAATTCAAACCAGATATAGTTCGGCTGAGAGTCCCCTGATAAGGAGAGGGCTTTTAATGAGTTTAGCACATCGCCCAAAGGTGAGTGCCGGAAGATGTCCGCGGAGCTGAACTCGACAATCGTCGCCTGGTCGGGTTTGATGGGCGCGGATGTACGCGGTCCGGAGCCTATGGCCGGAGACGAATCCGAGGTTCCGGTGACATAGGCCCCGCTCAAAGTTGAATCTGTGTGTGGCTCTAATGCCGCTGAGTATGCGGCCTCCGCGACAGGGTTGAGCTTCCCGTCCTCGGACGATGCATCCTGCTCCGGATCCAGGGCCAGAGCAGTTACATGCGCTATCTCCTGGGCATGGTCCTATGACAGATTTAGGTCATGTCCATCGTGGTGGCAGGGAGCGGCCGCCATGGGCTCGAATCCATCGAAGATCAAGTCTCCGTGGATATCGGCAACGTAATCCAAGCTTCCAAACCTGACCTGATGACCAAGGGCGTAACTGTCGATCTGCTCTAGATGGCCAAGCGAGTTGGCCCGCGGTGTGAAGCCACCGAATGTGAAGATCTGTCGGGGTAGGAAGATCTCCCCCTGGACTGCATTGTTGTAGATGATTGACGGAGCCATCGAGCCTTTTGGTGACGATGCAGCGGAACTCTCAATGAAAGCACCATTGTCGGTGTCAAAACCGGCGGATCTCAGGTAGGGGGTCCCGAACTGTGCGTCTAAGGTTGATGGTAACAGGAGGCGGGGACACGATGTTTACCCTGGTTCGGGCCCTCTCTATGGAGGTAATACCCTACTTCCTGCTTGATTGATCTTGAATATGAGTACTAAAAGAATTGATCTACCACGAGATTGTAATGGCTAAAACCCTAGAAGTCTAGCCTATATGATTATGATTGCCTCTATGGACTAAGCCCTCTGGTTTATATAGACACCGGAGGGGATGCAGAGTCGGTTACAGAGAAAGGAATCTTCATATCCGAACGCCAAGCTTGCCTTCCATGCCAAGGAGAGTCCCATCCGGACACGGGTGAGAGTCTTCAGTCCAATAGTCCGGCCCATGTCGACAGGTCGGACGTCCGAGGACCCCTTAATCCAGGACTTCCTCAGTTCTCATTGAGAAAAATTACATACACGTGAGCTCCACACTCTGGGTCCCCGGCACGAAAAAAACATTTCATGTCTATGAGCGTTTGCGGTGCATGAAGAAACAACAGCGGCGATACTTCAGTCTTTGGCACACCTCCAGATACGCTCAGATCAAACCTGAAAATGCTAAATTGCTAACATAAAACTCAGCACACCTCCAGATCACATCGAGATAATCAAATAAATATACTACCCAAATAAATCTTGTATTGTAGTCATACATAAAGCAAAACTATTTGGAGTTGCGCTTTCTATGAACCTCATTAGCCTAAACGAACAACTCCCTACTTCAGTGAGTACCTAAAGTAGCCTACCTTGATGAACATAATAACCTGAGACGGCGCTACATCCAGATCGTGGCGCGCGTCCATGCAAGGAGTATGTCGTCAAGTGGATATAGATGGTGTCAAGGTTGCCGCGTCCGCGCGTGGAGTGGACAGGCGATGGTCGCATCCAGGCAGTGAACACCATGCGAGGAGTGGGGCATGGCGGAGGCGGATTACACGCAGTTCAGTTACCATGAGAGATGTGGTTGTGGCTTGTCCAGATCGAGTGGATCTGACCGGTGAGGCAGCTCGTAGCGATGGAGTGAGGGAGGCGGAGGACACGGTGAAGGGCGGCGGCGGGTCCTACTCCCTCGGCGGAGCGAGGCATGATGCGGACGGCATGATAGGATGCCGAGGTCACGGCGGCTCCTGCTCACTCGTGGCACGACGGTGCGGCATGCCGCGGGCGGCACGAGGTCGGGGGCGCGGCGGCTCCTGCACCTTGGGTGGCGCGGCGGCGACAGGGAGGAACCGCAGGGATAGTGATTTACTTTTGGAAGTTTATCTTAGGGTGCGTGATTACAAGAGATGGTTAATGTGATTATCTGAGGGTGGGTGATTTCATTTTCTTTCTTGTGCCTCCCGTGATTATGGGGTTGCTTTTGCAGACGCGAAATGTGAAATTTCCTTCGTGGTGGAGTACGGTCAGTCATGGGAAATTGCTAAGTGCACATGGTAGAGGCATTAGATTAATGATGACTGTTAGATTAAAAATTGTGGGCCTAATCGTGTGGTGCTGATTGGTTCGTGCGGTGTTGTGGGACTAATTGCGGGGTGTATCTAAGAAAGTTTTTGTTTGATTGTTTAATAGTAGTAGAGATGATTGTTTAATACTAGTAGAGAAGTAGAGATTTATTTCAGGATTTCCGGCAATACGCTTTCAGTGGGAAGAGACGTTTCCGTCGACTTCAAGGCGCCTACGGTGACTTCGTAAAGTCTCAAGATGATATGCCGGCTCAGTCTCTCGGAGGTGCTCATAGGGGTAGGCTATGCGTTCATAGGGATGAGTGTATGCGCGTTTATATGAGCACTTGTGTCTGTACTGTGTTAAAAAAAAGCTGTTCATAAAAAATCTGAGGCCCCAAACAGATGGGGGCCTGTGCAGGCACACATGTTGCACCCCCACAGGCCCGGGAATATAGCTAAATATAGTTATGAGAACAATTCTTCTTGAATTTGGGTTGATGAACCCCCTGATTTTATTCTCGCTCTATTTGTGAATTATGTAAGCCCTTGCTAAACCTTGAAATAAGGCAAGCCACGATGATGTTTCAATAAAAAAAAAGGGGGCTATTGCTTCTTGCTATAGGTCATGAAAATTGTTCCCAAAGTTGCAAAATATCACCCATCAATACCACCCACAAGTGACAAAAAAATGTTTCACACAGGGGAATACCCCGCCTGGGCTAGCCCATGCAGTAGGGACCTCATATATTGCGCTCTACGTGCTAGAAGAAGATGCAGTACGCCCGTTTGGGCCGGCCCATGTCTGAGCGGCCTGTTTTTTTATTTATTTTTTATTTTGTGTTTTCATTCTTTCTACTTTAAATAGTTTGGGACTTCAAAATAGTTCTGAGAATTAAAATAAGAGATAATTTTGAAACAAAATATTTAATAAATCATAAAATTTTGTGGATTCAAAAAATGTTCGAGATTTTATAAAAAAATCTTATTCTAGAAATTTTCAAAATTTTGCAAACAAATGTTCGGGAAATCAAAAATTGTTCATGATTTTTCTAAAAGTTTGTGTATAAAAAATGTTAATGAAATTGGACAAAATTTCATCAATTAAAAAAATGTTCATGAATGATAAAATATCCTAAAAATTCAAAAACTGTGCGTGACTTACAAAGTAGTTTATTCATTCATAAAATGTTCGCTGAATCAAAAAATAATGGTTCATTTCATAAATTTTTGTTAAATAAAAAAATATTCATGAATTTCAAAAGTTGTTCCACCAATTTCTAAAAAAATGTTCGTTCATTCTAGAAATGTTCGCCGCTTTAAGAAATTTGTTAAAAAATTATTCAATTTTTTTAAAAAAATGTTTTCTAATAATATAAAATGTTCATGAATTTTTGTTTTTTGAAAATTTTCAAAAATTTGTAAAAGTGTTCGTGAATTTAAAAAATGTTCATTATTTGAAATAGGTTCACAAGTTTAAAAAATGTTCATGATTTCACAAAATTGAGAGTTATGGTGTACCTCAGTGATGCGGCAAAATGTGATAATGGCTATTAAATTTTTTTCTCTCGTTGCAATGCACGGGCCCATTTGCTAGTAATTTGTATGTGCTCAAAGCCCCCAATTTGTCCCGAGTTAGCACATCCATGATTGGTTAACTCCATGAGCTAGGGATGCCTAAAAAAACTCCATGAGCTAGGTTAGTGCCGCGACCCCAGCTGGGCTGCCAGATCCAACGGCCCCATGACCAAGTTCCCACTGAATGTCAGTTTTTACTGGATATTCTGCTCACACGAAGACCGCATAGTCCTTTTATAGGGTTTCTTGTGCCACCGCCATCTAAGAAATTTAGGTCCCCTCGCCTTCGGCTGCCATCTTGACGCTGAGAGGTAGGGAGACCTGTGATCTTCAAGACCTCTATGTTCTTCACCATCGTCAGTGATCATTAGAGTTTTGTGAGAATAAATTTTCTCTTGTTCTTTTGGCGGTGCCATGAGATTAGAGAGTTTTCTGTCATCGCAGATCCGATTATTCAGACCTGATTAGTTATATTGATGTGTCAAGCCTTTTTTTGTTGGTCTGATTCTTTGTGAAGGTGAAATTTTTCATCGATACCATGATGAAGATATAGTGATTCGACAACTTGCACTTCTAGGGGATCATTTCCGGCCCAAGTACGTTCATCATCAAGGTTTCCCATCTTTTTGGATGGGCGACTCAAGTCGCTGTCAAAAATCATTATTGGTAATGTTTGTACGGGTGAAAGAGTGACAACATGGTTGCGCCAGTCTAATTGCAACATCTTTATCGAAGTCTTTGGAGTATTTCTTCGAGCAAAGATTGACGCCATGAAGAAAATGTTTTTAAGAGATTTCATTGTAACTCTTAGTCATAGAATTTACTTTGTATTTTATGTCCAAATCATTTTACCGGTAATTTTATGAGTATGAATAAAGTTACAGATGCTTCTAAAAAATCAGTTTTTATTAGATAATATACTTTGTTGTTTCTAAAAAAGGTAAACCCTTGTAATGTGCCGGCCGATCGAGCGTGGAGTTCGGCCTACCATCGCACCATCCAAGTCACAAGCAACCAACGGCCAGATTTCCTTCATTCTAGAGGCTTCGCGCCAGCTCCTGACTCTCATCCACACACAACTCGGTTCTTAGAGCAACTCCAATGGGGCGACCCATTTCGTCCGCCCGCGTCCGCTTGGGTCGGTGCGGACACGCGTCGACCAAAACAGACGCGCGTCCGTTTTTCGTCCGCGGGCGACCCATTCTCGGCCCAATTTTGAGCCGGATTTGCGTCTGCGCGGACACGAGATGGACACGCGCGCGCGTGCCTACTCCTCTCCCCGGGCCCGCCGGTTGATGGCAGCCACCACCATTTCCCCTCATTTTTCCCAAAAACACTCCCGCCTGCGCGCGCCCCTGCCCCCAACCAGCCATGGAGGACGCAATTGACCTCGACCTCGACGCCGCCGCCGGCCTCGACTCCCTCGCCTCATCCGGCGTCGTCGCCCCCTCCGGGAAAGGCAAGCCTCGTGGCCCACGCAAGACCGCCGCCGCTACCAAGCCGAAGAAGGCACTGACGCCCGAACAGCGGGCAAGGGAGTCGGCCAAGAGGAAGGGCCGGAGGCATGCCACGGACGCGAAGGATGAGGCCGCCGCGCAAGCCGCCGCCGTCGCCGCCACGCAGCAGGAGCTCACCAACGCCCGCGTCGCGGCGGCAACGAGGGAGGCGCTCTACATGCTAGGGGTAAACCCTAGCCAGCACAGCGTCCTCCAAGCCGCCGTCGCCGCGGCCAGCACCGGCTCGTCGGCGTTTCCTCGGATGGTGCTGCCCGACTCACCCCGCGCGTCGGTTTGCAACCCGGTCCCCGGCTTCCACGTCTACCCGCAGGCCTCCCGCCTCTCCGGGGAGTGCTCACCCGACGTGAGCGTGGTCGCGCCTTCCACGCACGCGCCCGCGCCCATCGAACTCAACGCCACCTCGGTGATCGGTGGCTCGTCGTCCGGCGGCACGAGGAAACGCGCACGGCAGACGCCGGCCGGCGGGCTCCGGACGCCCGTAACCTGCTCGAGGAAATGACGTCTGCTGTCGACGAGGACTACATGCAAAACCTCATCTTCGAGGGTGGTGCACCGGGCGCTGGCTACGATCCCGACGAGACACAAAGCCAGGACGGCCGCGGGGCGTTCATGCCGGCCGCTGGCTATGATCCCGATCAGGCGGCCTTCATGCGTGATCAGGTCGGCATCGACCTGGACGGCTTCCCCCTCGACCACGAGTTCCCGGAGGACTATGGGCTAGAGTAAGAGGACGAGTATGACATCGAAGTGGAGCCTTTGTTCAAGGACGAGCTCGCCAACCAAGCCGCCGGTCCTAAGCCGAAGCGCAAGAGCAAGCGCACGAAGGCGTACACAGCTGCCGAGAACAAGCTTCTTTGCGAGTGTTGGCGAGACATTGGACAAGACCCAAAGACGGGCGCCGAGAAAAAGCATTCGACCTTTTGGACTCGTGTGCACCAAGAGTTTCATGAGCGCAAGAAGTTTCCACCTTACCAATTTGTCAGCATGCGCGGGTGGGTCTCCATTTCCAAGCGGTGGAGGATGATCCAACAAGAGTGCAACAAGTTTTGCGCCACCCTTGAGAGCGTCAAGGCCCGCCCCGTGAGCGGCATCGGCATGCAATACATGGTATGATAGCAAGCAAGCCGCCCTCTTTTGTGTCATCAAGATCATCCTTTTACGTTTTCATTTGCTACCACTTGCCCATATGCTTGCATGGAAACATTTTGTAGGCATTTCAAGCTTTGGAGGCATTCAAGGTTCAACACAATGGCAAGTGCTTCAACCTCTCCCATTGCTATCGGGTCATCAAGGATGAAGAGAAGTTCAAGGCACAATATGCCGCACTCAAGGCACGTGGGGGGAAGAAAGCCGTGGAGGATGTTGGGGAGGGCGAGCCAGCACGGCCGCGGGGGAAGACCAACTCCAAGAAGGAGGACAAGCGAGATGCGGCCACCAACGCCTTGATCGCAAGCATGGACGGTATGATGAATAAGAAGGACTCAAGGGAGCAGGAGCGCCGGCGTTTCAAGGCGGAGCAAATGGATGCTTTCATGGAGATCCAAAGGAGGAGGCTTGATCTTGACACTGAGAAGCAAGCCAAGATGTTCGAGCTCGAGGCGGAGAAGCAAGCCAAGATACTAGAGATCGAGGCCGCCAACGCCAAGACCAAGGCGAAAGAAGTGGCTCTTGCGAGCATGATGACCGGGGTGGAGACCATGAAGGTGGATCTCAACACCGTGTCGCCAAGGAAGAGGTCGTGGTTCGAGAAGATGCAGGCCGACATGCTCAAGTTCGACGACGAGTGATCTATGGCGGCGAGGGCCATCTTTTTTGTATGCCAGCAGGTGTGCCGGCATGACCACGGGAGCCGTGATGGCGTGGTCGAACTCAAGTCCCATCCTTTTTTATGTGCTGGCATGTGAGCCGGCCAGCTGGCGAGTGCGCCAGCATGAACTGTGGTGATATTTTCTGAAGCTGGCATTGTATGCCGGCGCTGGCATGGTGCCGGCATGAGACATGGCCGCTGGCATGATCGGCCGCGGGCCCTTTTTATTTAAAAGTTGAATGCGGGCATGAATTGGGTCGGCGCGTTGGGCGCACTGCCGACCCATATGCAAAACTGGGCGGACGCTGGGCGGGCAGCCGACCAAAACGGACAAAAGGCAGACAAATGTGCCGTCCGTTTGGGTCGGCCCGTTGGAGTTGCTCTTATCCATTCCCTTTATCTTCTCTTTCCGTCTCACACATTGCACATGATGGTTGCGGAGGGCTGTGCCAGCTGCCAGAGGAAGGTTAGGCCGGAGAGCTCCAAAGCCATGGCGGTTTTACTCAATAATAATGTGAGGGTGCTCCTCCATTGAGCTAGCAGGGCCGAGCACCCGCTGCTATTGCAATCACGCCCCAACCCCGATGCTGCCATGACAGGCTCGCAACGGAGGCTCCAAGGCAGGTTGTTGTTGTGAAGTTGCAAGGAGGGGTCGGCTTACGCACGCGCCTGCTGGTCGTGGTCAGCATCGCCCGTCCTCGACAGGCAATGCTGGCTGCTACGCGTCCGACGACACACCAGGACCTAAACCAGGTGCGGTCGTATGCCGAGGAGTGGTTGTATCATCGACCTCATCCGTGTCGCCACGACCATCCCAGGGGCACCTCCATGTTGCAATTTCAATGAGTGAGTTGCAAACGACGAGGGCGAATGACCACGGGGCTGCTGTGATATGTGTCGGCAAGGAGGCAGCGTTTCTATTGAAAAAAAATTGTGCAACATCATCAATGTTGCAGAAGTTTCTTCTGTAACATCAGTTATATGTTAGTACAAAAGATGAAGATGTTACAGAAATATGAAGAATAAAAATTCTGCAACAAGACCTCAGTTGTAATTTTTCTGCTACAAGACCTGTGTTGCAATGATGAAGGAAGTCAGATCTGAGGGCTTGCGAGGCCGCCAATCTTTTAAAAAGATCAGCGGGCGAAGCGTAGCACGTCCTAAAAAAATATATACTTATCTCTACTACCTAAAAGAACCGTAAGGTTCCGTCTCCCCTCTTACGTCGTTAGTTTCGTCAAGCCTCCCGCACCCGTGCGATTGATTTTTTTTTTCTTCACGTCCTCCTCACGTTGGTTTTTTTATGGAAACCACTCGTAGAAAACCGACGCCAATTGATTCCCATGCCTTATCCCACTGATCTGGCCGCCGCCACAAGCTCCCCGATCTGGCGAACGACAGGAGGACGCGCGCTCCCCGTCATCGTTGTGCGACACCCAAGGATTCGCCGCTGCCGCACGGAGCTATTTTGCAGCGTCGAGGAGGGCGTGGGCGAGAGTTCATGCCTTCCCGAGGCTGCCATCGCCGGGCTCGTATCGTCACGCGGACATGGAGTCGATGCGGCAGCCTGCCAAGCCCTGTTCTTCTCCCTCCCCTTCCCAGTTCATGCTCCCCTGCCTCTTCCCCCATTCTTGAGGTCAATCTCGTGATGACTCCTGATTTCTGAACATATATGTTGCTTGTTGTGATGCAGCTTGTAGGTCGTTGAGGTGGGGTGTGGCAACTCGCAATACGACAAGAAGCTACTGTGGTAGGGCGTCGATGGCGACGACATCACCTGCATCAACCTCTACGTGATCAACATCCAGCTTATTTTCACTTGGGAGTAGGTGCTGCTGATGCCATTTGAATTTCCGAGCAATCTCGCCCTTTGCAGGTTCGTCTACCCATGTCACTATCCCCCACAACAAATGACAACTCGGTAACAAGCATCGCTGAGAAAAGAAACTGGGATACCATGTTAACCAAAGTGCGACAGTTCTTATGGAGGCTAAACCATAATTGTTTCCCTTTGAGACTCTCCCTGAAGCGTACAGGAATATTGTGACATGATGTGTGTGTGTGTGTGTGTGTGTGTGTGTTTGAGTCTCACCTATTTGTCTTATACTCCCCTAGGGTGCTGTCTGGTACTGATTCTACAGATAAGTCACTCTTCATACTTGTGCTTGCTGAATTTGGTAGGTAAGAGGAGACATCCGACCAGGTTCCAATGTCGTTGGCATGGTTGACAGTACAATCTTGAAACATGTTTACGAAAGAACGAAAGTACCAAATGACGTTTTCATACACGATCTTTCACATTTACTTTCTCTCCTTTTTTATTGGAATCTTCAGTGACTGTTCATGTACTGCAGGAATGCAGGAAAGATCATCTGGAAAATGGACCACTTCAACTGCATTTTTTTAGGACGTACTGTCTACTGGAATTTCTTTTCTGATAATGGCATTGAATAGTTCATAGTTTTGGTGGCCTCTTGATTCATGTCATTAATAGTTATTTCGACAGACAAATGATGGTTTTCAGTATAAACTTTTCAAAAGCCCAAAATCCCTTACACTGGTCAATCTTTGAAAATTGAGAAAAAAATCGGAGTGGGTTTCTCTGTTTTAACTCTTTCTCTGGTGTTTTCGAAACTACGACGAAAAAGGAGTAACCATTCTAAATCCTCTGGTGTTTTCGAAAGGTTTTCTATGTAAAAGGATCACAGGGTTACTAAGTACTATTATTTAGTTCTGGATATTCCAGGATCTAACTTCCTTCACTGCATTTATATACACTTCGTATCTTTTTAATAATTTGCAAGGATGATTTTAGGCATAAGAATTCATTATTGACAGTGATGCCACATAAATGTCATGTACAAGATTAGTCCTCGAGTATTCACCAAATGCCTCTGCCAAGGTAAACAAAGTGTGAGAGCTCGGTCATGAAAAGCTTGGATTATTATTCTATTATCCTTTAGTGATGGTGTTTTGGATCATGAGAAGTCCATGCTTAATCCTGACGTCGGATGCAAAATAAGATATTCTATTATTCTTTAGTGACGGTGTCTTGAGTAGTCCATGCTTATTCCTGACGTCGGATGAAAACAAGATAGTTCAGTCATGTGCATTATTTCTTGCATGAGTAGTTCAATTCTTTGGGAAAGCAAATGTACTTTATCACTTAGCTTCTTATCTCAGATTCCACTCAAATTTCTGATCATTATTTCATTATATGTTAGATTTTATTTCTTGCAATAAATTTTGTGAATGGGGGAGAGTAGAGTTGCATAGTCAAAAGAAGCTTTGCAATCTTGTAACCTGCTTAAAATAATTTGAAAATCATGTAACACAGTAGTAAATTTGGATCAATCTTGGGTAACCTGATATATTCACCCTTGCGATTCATTTTTTTTCTTCACGTCCTGCTCACATTGGTTTTCCATTAAAATCACTCCTAGAAAACCAACGCCAATTGATTCCCCTGCCTTATGTGTGCCCCGTGCGTAATTCACCTAGTACTGTCAAAAAAAGCTTTGTCGAAAAGAATATGTACTTGGTGAGGATAACACGTTTTCGTGTTCGGCTGGAACTCGGGACACTGCAGATCGATTTGATTCAGAGGGAGATCCAGTCGGAGAGCGAGCAATCCGGGTTCCGGAGGGAGCGGCAGATCGATTTGTCGCCGATTCTGATTTCGATTCCCCCGATCCGGATCTACTCCTAGTATACTAGTAGTAGCTTATTTAAGGAGGAGATCCCGTTGTCTCTTCGACCCCGCCGGCGATCGAGAGGAGAGGAGGGGAGGTCGAGATGGAGATGTCGACGAGCTTCCCGCTGCCTTGTCTCGCCATGGTGCACGGCGTAGGCGCCGAACACCAACAACCCACGGCGACGACGCTGTTCAGTCTCGCCGGCGCGAGGCCCCTCACCGGAGTCGCCCTTGAGGAGGAGCTGAAGAACAAATCAGTCTGCCCCACGCCGCAGGGGTGGGTGCTAGTCCAGCACCGAGACGCCGCCGCCGCCGCCGCCACCTACCTGCTGGATCCGCGCAGCAGCCAAAGGATCGACCTGCCGCATCTCGCAATCCAGCAGGGCCTGATCCCCTACTGCAGCTGCCTGCTCGCCGGCGACCCCACGGCCCCGGGGTGCCCAGTGCTAGTGGTGGAGCCCATGGCCACCTTGCTATGGTGCTGCCGCGTCGGCGACGGCGAGTGGACCAGGCACGACTACGACATCGGGACCCTGGGAGACGAGCACTTCGTCGAGAAGAGGGTCATCGCGCCCATCGCCGCGTGCCGGGGCAGGTTCTATTTCAACGCCGTGCCCGCCGAGACGCGCGTGCTGGAGCTGGCTCGCCCAGGGTCGGGGGCGCCGGCGTTTAGCTCGGTCGCGACGGAGCCCGCGGAGGCCGACAGGTTCGGGCGGGCGAGGGTGTTCATGGTGGGGACGGACGACGACGAGCTGTACAAGGTCGTGCTGCTGCATCACGGAGGGTCCTACGACGAGGCCAGGGTCCTCAAGATGGACTTGTCGGAGCGCCGGTGGCGCCCCGTCGAGGACCTCGGCGGCCGCGCCTTCTTCGTCGCGCCCATGTACTTTGGCGCGTCGTGTGCGCCCACCGGCGGCCGGGTCCGGCAGGACTGCATCTACTCGTTGGTTGGAGTGGCCAGGAACACTTTCAGGGTCTTCAGTCTGAAAGATGGGACTTCAGAAGTGCGCCAACTCGAAGAAGAAGAAGAAGAGCAACCTGCGCCGGAAACAGTCGGAAAATCGAGACCATGTTGGGTGCTTCCAACCCATCCAACATCGTAGTAGCAAGATGTTACTATTTAGCAGCGAAACATCTCTTTTTCTGTCAATGTTGCTTGTTGTGGCATGTAGTAACTTTCATACTCCTATGTACTATGAGTTTCGTTGCTCGATCATGCTAAAGTCTTTGGTTTTATGAATTGCTAGCAAGATGCCTGTGTGCTGTATGGAACGTATAAGTAGTATGAGTAGTTTATCTTATGAGAAAAAAGGACGAATGAGGAAAAGTCTTTTTTGCAAATATGGAGAAGATGTGAGTATTTTTTTTGTAAAATTATCATAATTTCCTTCCTATCCGTCAGATATAAATCGGACGGCTTATATTGCAGTATGGTACGCACACCATCATCAACAACTCTGGTTTTTTTATAAGAGTAGAAATACATCAAGGATAGTGGCACCTTAATGATTTTAGCATGGAAGAAAAGAAAATTGCTAAACAAGTAATCATTAGGTCTTGATTTCTATTAATTAAATGATAACCAAGCAGTAAGCAATCGGAGTATTTGCTTAGCAATTTTCTTTTTTTCCAACACCCCCTCCCCCACATCAAGAAAAGAAACCGCACGTCTTCCTCATCAACAACAAAAACTAATATTTCTCCCATAAACCGGAGACAAACATGGGGAGGTCTGCGAGAGTCCGGACCGATCCTACACCCGCTTCTGACCACCCTGGCCCACCAAAACCCCTCTCCTTTCGCCCATGCGCGTTCCCGCCCGACGCCAGCTGCCCGCATTCATGCCACTGTAGAGCGCGCCGCTCAATATTGAAGACGCCTCTAGGCGGACGCGACCTCTCAGTACCTCTGCCATTGAAGCAGCACACTGGTCTAGGGTGCCGCCCGCTACGTGTCTCCGGTGTCCGCGCCTGTTCAATGCCGGAGACGCGTGACTGGACGGGACGGGACAGATATCTACCACGTTCGTTCAATGTCGTTGTCCGTCTGTATCATGCCATTAAGCAGGCTTGCCCGCCGAGAAACCCCGCGCATTGATGCACCCAGATGCCTTGCCTCATCAGAATCCTCTTGTAACACCCGGATAATTAAGCTACAGTGATCCCATGCTAATGGTGCCACGTCACCACGGTTACTGCTGCTAATTTATCGTTAGAACAAAAACCGGTCCTAAATTCAAATTCAAATTAATGATAACAATAAAAGTTTTCAAAAATTAAAATAAAAATGTTTGGTTTGTACTAAATATTACAAATGTAATTATGGTGCAACAAACCCATTTTTATAAAATGTCTAAATAATTTAAAATGAGTTAAAACAGAAAATAAAATAAATAAAAGAAAAGAGATAAAACAGAAAAACAAAAGATAAAAAAATAGAAGAGAAACCCCCCCGGGCTTCGGCCCAGCTGACCACAGGCCCAACTGGGCCAAATCCCCCCCCCCCAGGCCCAGCCGGCCACCCACCCCCTCACCTTACCCGCTCCCCCTCCCACCGAACCCTAACCCTATCCACTCGCCCCCCCCA
>NC_041393.1:97597864-97605245 GCF_002162155.2 Triticum dicoccoides
CCTCGCCGCGCTCGGGGCCACGCCTCCCGGTGCCCCTCTCCCCCTCTCTGTTGCAAGTCACCGCTCCCGACTGCCCCGACGAGCTCCTCCGTGCGCGCCCGTCGCCGTGGCCTCCTCCGGCCTCTCCTGACAGCGCCCATCGCGCCACGCCTAGCTCCGGCAACGGCAAGGCTCTGCCTTGGCCACGCGCCCCGGGTCGCGCCTCCCCCGCATGCTCTCTGCCGCTCGAGCCTCTCGCCTCCGCCGCCCCGCTGCTTCCCGCGCGAAGCCGCGCCGAGTGCTACTCGCCGCCTCCGGCCGTTGCGACCCGGCGCCGTGCGCTGCTCCCCGCCGACGCCCCTGTTGCCCCGTGCCCTCGCACGGGCGCATGCCCGTAACCGCGCCCTTTATGCCCCCTGGGCCACTGACCAAGTGGCCCCAGCGCCCAGAACGTTAAAAAAAAGGAATTAAAAAAATAATTAAGTAAAAATAATAATAATAAAAATAATTAAATAAGTAATAATAACTAAATTAATTAATTAATTAAGGAATTAATTAAGTTAATTAATCATAATTAGATTAACCTAATTAACTAGTGTTAAATTAATTAAACAACAATTAGACAATAATTAGATTAGTTAAACCCTAATCAGAATAATCAAAGTATGGCATGCGGGTCCCACCTGTCAGGTTGACCAGGTCAACGGTTAACGTTGACCGCTGATGTCATGCTGACGTCATGATGACGTCAGCAAACACTGTTTTGGATAATGTTGAATTTAAATAAATAATTAAAATCAAAAAATGATTTAAATCTTTAGAAAATCATATCTTTTAATCCGTAACTCGGATTAAAATATTTTCAACATGAAAGTTGCTCAGAACGACGAGGCGAACCCGGATACGCAACGCGTTCGTCCGCCACACCCCTCTAACCTATCCAACTCGCAACTTTTCCCCTCCGGCTCCTTTGCCCGAAAACGCGAAACACCGGGGATACTTTCCCGGATGCTTCCCCCCTTCACCGGTATCACCTCATACCGCGTTAGGGCACCTCTAGCACCGATACTTGTCATGTCATGCACCGCTATGCGCCTGCTTGCTTAAATATTTATTGTTTCTCTCCCCTCTTCTCTCGCTAGACACCGAGACCGACGCTGGTGCTGCCCAGTTCGACTACGGAGTTGACGACCCCTCTCTCTTGCCAGAGCAACCAGGCAAGCCCCCTCCCCCCTTGATCACCAGATATCGCCTATTCTGTTCTATACTGCTTGCATTAGAGTAGTATAGCATGTTACTGCTTTCCGTTATTCCTATTCTGATGCATAGCCTGTCCTTGCTACTACTGTTGATATCTTTATCTGCAATCCTACTTGCTTAGTATAGGATGCTAGTGTTTCCATCTGTGGCCCTACATTCTTGTCCGTCTGCTGTGCTATACTATTGGGCCGTGATCACTCGGGAGGTGATCACGGGTATATACTATATACTTATACATGATACATGTGGTGATTAAAGACGGGTCGGCTTGTGGAGCACCCGCGAGTGGATCTTTGTGGCGGAGCGTCAGGGCAGGTTGAGACCGCCTAGGAGAGAGGTGGGCCTGGCCCTGTCGGCGTTCGCGGATACTTAACACGCATAACGAGTTCTTGGTATTTGATCTGAGTCTGGCCATTTGGTCTATACGCACTAACCATCTACGTGGGAGTAGTTATGGGTATCCCGACGTCGTAGTATCAGCCGAAGCATTTTGTGACGTCGGCGACTGAGTGGCGCGCGCCGAATTGGACTGGAACGCCACTAGGCTAGGTCTGCTTTCGGCCGCGTTCACAACGTGCAGGTGTGCTGAGGGCGATGGGCCCAGACCCCTGGGCGCTTAGGTTTAGACCGGCGTGCTGGCCTCTCTGTTATGCCTAGGTGGGGCTGCGACGTGTTGATCTTCCGCGGCCGGGCATGACCCAGGAAAGTGTGTCCGGCCAAATGGGATCAAGCGTGTTGGGTTATGTGGTGCACCCCTGCAGGGAAGTTAATCTATTCGAATAGCCGTGATCTTCGGTAACAGGACGACTTGGAGTTGTACCTTGACCTTATGACAACTAGAACCGGATACTTAATAAAACACACCCTTCCAAGTGCCAGATACAACCCGGTGGTCGCTCTCTATCAGGGTTACGATGAGGGGATCGCCGGGTAGGATTATGCTATATGATGCTACTTGGAGGATTTCAGTCTACTCTCTTCTACCTGTTGCAAGACGGAGGTGACCAGAAGCGTAGTCTTCGATAAGACTAGCTATCCCCCTCTTATTCTGGCTTTCTGCAGTTCAGTCCACTGATATGGCCCTTTACACATATATCCATGCATATGTAGTGTAGCTCCTTGCTTGCGAGTACTTTGGATGAGTACTCACGGTTGCCTTGTTCCCCCTTTTTCCCCCTTTCTTTACCCGGTTGCTGCGACCAGACGATGGAGCCCAGGAGCCAGACGCCACCGTCGATGACGACTACTACACTGGAGGTGCCTACTACTACGTGCAGCCCGCTGACGACGACCAGGAGTAGTTAGGAGGATCCCAGGCAGGAGGCCTGCGCCTATTTCGATCTGTATACCAGTTTGTGCTAGCCTTCTTAAGGCAAACTTGTTTAACTTATGTCTGTACTCAGATATTGTTGCTTCCGCTGACTCGTCTATGATCGAGCACTTGTATTCAAGCCCTCGAGGCCCCTGGCTTGTATTATGATGCTTGTATGACTTATTTATGTTTTAGAGTTGTGTTGTGATATCTTCCCGTGAGTCCCTGATCTTAATCGTACACGTTTGCGTGTATGATTAGTGTACGATTGAATCGGGGGCGTCACAAGTTGGTATCAGAGCCGACTGCCTGTAGGAATCCCCCTTCCACACTCCTTGGCCGAAGTCGAGTCTAGACTTTACAAAACTTTTACTAACATGGCTGTGCGGCTTACGGCCCCACGTCACCATTGGGTGGTATTAGGATCTTTTATTCCTCGACCTATACTCTGGGACTCTGAGCTCTCTTCTATTCGGGTTAAATGATTTTGCTAAAAACAAAACTAACTTTAGGTTCTCAATAATACTTTCCCCCGGAGAGCCCCTCAATTCAGAAGATCGCCTGATGCACTAGAAGATTCCGAAGATACTCTCCGAGATTTTCCCGAGACCCTTGTGCCCACCGACTTTACAATCCCCTACCACGGATATACCCTTATGGATAACTACCTACAATTGTCGTTCAAACCTTCATCCTCAGTTGTTCTTGTCATTACAAGATGCCCTAAATTGCTCTCCGTTGTTCCGAAAATCCTTTAAGCTTACTGCCTTGCAGTTCTTTACCACATGATTATCCCTATTGAAAACTCCTCGCACTTATTGAGTATCTGTTCATCTGCAGTTGTTCGTATGCTTCATAAGATACTCTGAAATACTATCCGACCTTCTGAGCATCCTCTTCCAACTATTGCTTTGCAAATACTTGTATACTTACATTATGGATGCTCCCATATCACTAGCAATATTCACTAGTATCTTTTGACACCGTCATTTTGATCCTTTGATTCAGCATGTGTGCGAATGCACACAATCATCTATCAACCCTTCTAAATTATCTTTCCGGCTCAGACGTCATTTTGAACATGAGCTGGTTCTCGACCAAACTATTTGTCGTCAATTTTGCCTCTGGTCTATACAACTTATCCATCCTTGATCAGAGCGTCTGCTTCTGATCCTTTGTTTTGGAAATCATAATTCCTTTGTTAGCTAAGCATCGAATTATCCCAATGTTCTATAATATGATGCCCGTGCATTCTTTCTGGAGTACCGATACTCACATCAGCTCCGTTGTGGATCGCCCGATCCATTGTTGGATTTCATCCGACATCGTCCTTCATATTCAATCACTTTGGAAGTTCTTTCTCCATTGGTAAATCCTACCCTCTGATTGACCAACCATGCTCTGCTTTCGAGCTGGTGGTATTTACTATTGAAGCTTGTGGTATATGTTTCCATGATACCCTGACGGGTTGAACCTATGCCTTCCTTTATATGTGTGAACTCAGAAATTTTCACGAGTCATACTCATCTGGTATTTCACCAGGTAAAACTTTCAACACTAATGCCTTTATCAAGGCGAGAAGTGAATGGAAGGTTATACATTGAAGAAGTGGGAGTCGACCTTGAACTTTGTGTTCATGCCCATGGACACGATGTAGATCCTATCATGGAAACTTCTTGTAATAATAACTATTTTCTTGATAAATATCATCTGGTATCTGTGATTTGATCCTTCGCAACCGTGGTTCCGACCATGTTTGTTCTCCCTTGACTCTATTTCTCGGACAAGTTAGAGTACTTGTCTTCTGCAGAGCATTACCCTAGTCTAACCTCTACTTTGATCTGTCGTCGAGTATTACCCCCCTGGTATCTCGAGATTATCATGGAACTGCATAACTTCTTATGAGCTCTTCATCAAGTGCTACCTTCCCGCTGATTCCAATTTTTCACGGGCTCTGAGTTATTAAACACTCAAAGACACCGATAACTGAATCGAGTCCGCACTACGGTTCAACAACTCTTCAGTAAGCTTCTATAAGTACGAGTTTGTACCCGATCACGCCATTCCTAGCATGTTTGGCTATATCATTGTCATGATGATTCTAACTGTGCTACATGGTCCTTATTCTCGTAGCACCAATTTCCGAGGATAGCTAAGCTTACGTCGACTTTCCTCGTCATACCCTTTCACCTTAATCAACAAACTTGATTTCGAGTTTGTGTCATACCCATGGTTCTAATAACCTTTCGCTTCATCATTCCTTTAAACTTAATGTCATCGTCGATCGATTACATCTTCATGAAATCTCTCGACACATGTGTCATGATCATCATTAGCATTCTGAGCTCTTACAGGATATCAATCGAATTCATGATGAGAAATACCATCCTTGCCCCTCGATGATTGTGTTATCATCGACGACATTCTTGCCTTCCCCCAACACAAACTTGTTCATGTTTCGTGTTATACCTTAAGTTCCTTGCTACCCAGCATTGTTCTTCTTTACCTTGGAGTATTACCACCTTTTATGTCAAGAATGCCGTGGGAGTTTCACCACCTCTTAAGGATTCTTGGTATATTGATACTTCTCACCATCACCATTCTTTCTTGGTCCTCGTGTTGATTCCAACCGGTGTACCAACAAGTGAATGGTGCTGTTTGAATTCTGCCCTTCTAGCAACCCTATTGCTTTGAAGTTAATGGTCGGCCGTTCATTCTTAGACTATTGATTATTGAATCACCATCCTGACATTGGTCGTGCAACCCAACCCATATTTCGGGCGCACCTTTCGACCAGTGTTTAGTTGTGTATGTTCTCCTCGAGCATACTTCCTTATATCATTTGGTCTGAAAAATGTTATCCCCTTGTTCACTTAATTGTGGAAATCCATCTTTTAGAAATCTCGATGAATTGTCGTTGAGTTCATCAGCCACCTCCTTGACCTCTCCTTGGGTTAATGATGAACTTTTGTTAACGGAAATCACTTCATAGTTCATTTCCCGAGAATCTTACAGTATCATCCCGTCAATTTGTGTTGCACCTTTCTTCTCAGGCATCCTGAGACTGAGGTATCCTGACCCCAATCGGATCTGAACCTCGGTCAGATATGATGGTTGGGACAACTTTCCAAGAGTTATGATGTTGGTCCTTTGATGAACCGGTAACATGATGTCATACCTAGCACCCCCCCCCCTGGGTGGAGGACCTATCATTATAATTTCCTTTGCAAGGATAACCATTCTTCCTGGAGGAAATTGTAAGGTCTATTTTATAAGCTGTTCCTGATGGATCCATTGAGTATCTAAAGTCTGACCTTGATTGAAGACCTTGTCAATGCTATCTCGAAGCATGTCTGTGGTACTCCGATTTTCAATAAGAACCTTTGAAGCACAAATGCTAAGTTTTCCTTATTAATTACCCCAACACCGTTGTATGGGTAATGTCATAAATTTCTTCCCCCTTTACTAAAGAGTTTTCTACATTATATCCTATCATGGATATCATGCTCTGCTTGTCCTTGGGAAGGATATAATCTTGAAATGTGTGTTTAAACACGTTTTCCTTTCCATTGTTCTGTTTAAATCTCATAACCATATTTTCCTTTCCATTGGTTGGTTTAATGTTTCTTGTGATCTATATGATCTAAGCAGTAATATTCTCCTGCATATGTAAACACCTCGGTGTACAATTCTGTCAGTAAGACCCTGTTACTATTGTTGATGACATTCCGGTAACCACCGATGGATGAGAACCTTGCCTATTGGTCTGCCTTGTTCAACAAGCAGGAAAATGGCTCTCTTCGTCCCTCGCCCTTGGTGCCGATGTTATTGCCGACATAATCGATAGGTTACCCTCTGACATGCCTTGCTATCATGACCATGTAAGATGTCACCAGTCCTCCTAATTTTATCCCACATGGTGGGCCCATAACCCACAGTCCCACAGGATCGAAACCTGACTCTCTTGTACACCCTGTTGCCAAAGTTATTCCTCACGCTTGGCTTCGTATGTAATTCACGAGCCACCTTCCGTGTGATCCTCAATTCTGGTATTAAACACAATACTTATTTCCGTTGTTTTGAACCCCCTTCACACTCTGTTTTAGGCAACGAACGATTGCCTATCCGCTTGAAACTTCTCATGGTACCTCCTTACTTGCTCTCGATATTTTCTTAAGTTTTAGTTCGAGAGTTACTTTCCGCCACCTTCCCCGATGTTAGCTACCAGGTAGCAACCTTGTAGAGGTCTGATCTTTTGAAGCTACCCCTTACCCTTTTCGTAAGTACGATGGAGATCCCAAAGAAAGGACGTTGACATCACCATGATGACCTAAAGCGGAGAAATGAAGATGTCAATGTAATGGATCGACCTCTTCAAGAAGAGCAACCAAGACTGAGAAGATTCGTTAGGATTTCATAACCAGACCTTTCCCCCTTAGTCCCCCTCTTAAATCTCGGGACGAGATTTCTTGTAGTGGAGGAGATTTGTAACGCCCGGATAATTAAGCTACAGTGATCCCATGCTAATGGTGCCACGTCACCATGGTTACTGCTACTAATTTATCGTTAGAACAAAAACCGGTCCTAAATTCAAATTCAAATTAATGATAAAATTAAAAGTTTTCAAAAATTAAAATAAAAATGTTTGGTTTGTACTAAATATTACAAATGTAATTATGGTGCAACAAACCCATTTTTATAAAATGTCTAAATAATTTAAAATGAGTTAAAACAGAAAATAAAATAAATAAAAGAAAAGAGATAAAACAGAAAAACAAAAGATAAAAAAATAGAAGAGAAACCCCCCCGGGCTTCGGCCCAGCTGACCAC
>NC_041393.1:97605673-97617877 GCF_002162155.2 Triticum dicoccoides
TCGTCGCCAAACACCACCGGCGATCGGAGCCCTCCCCACCGGGCTGCCTCCTCCTCGTCGACGCCGTCCTCGCCCCCCTCCACAATGGCCTCCCCGACCTCCACCGCGCCCGCTGCCCTAGTCCCTACAAAGCCCGGTGAGGCCCTCGGCCTCCGTTCCCCTACGCCCGCCGCGCTCGCACACGGCCGTGGCCTCTCCCTAGCTCGCCGGCGTTTTGCCGTCCTTGCTCGCGCCGGTCAACTGCGCCAGCCGCGCCCGTGGCGGCCCTCACGTCCGGCGCCCCTCCGCCGCGGCTCCGTCGCCGCACCACCCGCCCTCGCCGCGCTCGGGGCCACGCCTCCCGGTGCCCCTCTCCCCCTCTCTGTTGCAAGTCGCCGCTCCCGACTGCCCCGACGAGCTCCTCCGCGCGCGCCCGTCGCCGTGGCCTCCTCCGGCCTCTCCTGACAGCGCCCATCGCGCCACGCCTAGCTCCGGCAACGGCAAGGCTCTGCCTTGGCCACGCGCCCCGGGCCGCGCCTCCCCGCATGCTCTCTGTCGGTCGAGCCTCTCGCCTCCGCCGCCCCGCTGCTTCCCGCGCGACGCCGCGCCGAGTGCTACTCGCCGCCTCCGGCCGTTGCGACCCAGCGCCGTGCGCTGCTCCCCGCCGACGCCTCTGTTGCCCCGTGCCCTCGCACGGGCGCATGCCCGTAACCGCGCCCGTTATGCCCCCTGGGCCACTGACCAAGTGGCCCCAGCGCCCAGAACGTTTAAAAAAAAGGAATTAAAAAAATAATTAAGTAAAAATAATAAAAATAAAAATAATTAAATAAGTAATAATAATTAAATTAATTAATTAATTAAGTTAATTAATCATAATTAGATTAACCTAATTAACTAGTGTTAAATTAATTAAACAATAATTAGACAATAATTAGATTAGTTAAACCCTAATCAGAATAATTAAAGTATGGCATGCGGGTCCCACCTGTCAGGTTGACCAGGTCAACGGTCAACGTTGACTGCTGATGTCATGCTGACGTCATGATGACGTCAGCAAACACTGTTTTGGATAATGTTGAATTTAAATAAATAATTAAAATCAAAAAATGATTTAAATCTTTAGAAAATCTTATCTTTTAATCCGTAACTCGGATTAAAATATTTTCAACATGAAAGTTGCTCAGAACGACGAGGCGAACCCGGATACGCAACCCGTTCGTCCGCCACACCCCTCTAACCTATCGAACTCGCAACTTTCCCCCTCCGGCTCCTTTGCCCGAAAACGCGAAACACCGGGGATACTTTCCCGGATGCTTCCCCCCTTCACCGGTATCACCTCATACCGCGTTAGGGCACCTCTAGCACCGATACTTGTCATGTCATGCATCGCTATGCGCCTGCTTGCTTAAATATTTATTGTTTCTTTCCCCTCTTCTCTCGCTAGACACCGAGACCGACGCTGCTGCTGCCCAGTTCGACTACGGAGTTGACGACCCCTCTCTCTTGCCAGAGCAACCAGGCAAGCCCCCCCCCCTTGATCACCAGATATCGCCTATTCTGTTTTATACTGCTTGCATTAGAGTAGTATAGCATGTTACTGCTTTCCGTTATTCCTATTCTGATGCATAGCATGTCCTTGCTACTACTGTTGATATCTTTACCTGCAATCCTACTTGCTTAGTATAGGATGCTAGTGTTTCCATCTGTGGCCCTACATTCTTGTCCGTCTGCTGTGCTATACTATCGGGCCGTGATCACTCGGGAGGTGATCACGGGTATATACTATATACTTATACATGATACATGTGGTGATTAAAGACGGGTCGGCTTGTGGAGCACCCGCGAGTGGATCTTTGTGGCGGAGCGTCAGGGCAGGTTGAGACCGCCTAGGAGAGAGGTGGGCCTGGCCCTGTCGGCGTTCGCGGATACTTAACACGCATAACGAGTTCTTGGTATTTGATCTGAGTCTGGCCATTTGGTCTATACACACTAACCATCTACGTGGGAGTAGTTATGGGTATCCCGACATCGTGGTATCAGCCGAAGCATTTCGTGACGTCAGCGACTGAGTGGCGCGCGCCGAATTGGACTGGAACGCCACTAGGCTAGGTCTGCTTTCGGCCGCGTTCGCGACGTGCAGGTGTGCTGAGGGCGATGGGCCCAGACCCCTGGGCGCTTAGGTTTAGACCGGCATGCTGGCCTCTCTGTTATGCCTAGGTGGGGCTGCGATGTGTTGATCTTCCGCGGCCGGGCATGACCCAGGAAAGTGTGTCCGGCCAAATGGGATCAAGCGTGTTGGGTTATGTGGTGCACCCCTGCAGGGAAGTTAATCTATTCGAATAGCCGTGATCTTCGGTAACATGACGACTTGGAGTTGTACCTTGACCTTATGACAACTAGAACCGGATACTTAATAAAACACACCCTTCCAAGTGCCAGATACAACCCGGTGGTCGCTCTCTATCAGGGTTACGATGAGGGGATCGCCGGGTAGGATTATGCTATATGATGCTACTTGGAGGATTTCAGTCTACTCTCTTCTACCTGTTGCAAGACGGAGGTGACCGGAAGCGTAGTCTTCGATAAGACTAGCTATCCCCCTCTTATTCTAGCTTTCTGCAGTTCAGTCCACTGATATGGCCCTTTACACATATATCCATGCATATGTAGTGTAGCTCCTTGCTTGCGAGTACTTTGGATGAGTACTCACGGTTGCCTTGTTCCCCCTTTTCCCCCCTTTCTTTACCCGGTTGCTGCGACCAGACGATGGAGCCCAGGAGCCAGACGCCACCGTCGATGACGACTACTACACTGGAGGTGCCTACTACTACGTGCAGCCCGCTGACGACGACCAGGAGTAGTTAGGAGGATCCCAGGCAGGAGGCCTGCGCCTATTTCGATCTGTATACCAGTTTGTGCTAGCCTTCTTAAGGCAAACTTGTTTAACTTATGTCTGTACTCAGATATTGTTGCTTCCGCTGACTCGTCTATGATCGAGCACTTGTATTCAAGCCCTCGAGGCCCCTGGCTTGTATTATGATGCTTGTATGACTTATTTATGTTTTAGAGTTGTGTTGTGATATCTTCCCGTGAGTCCCTGATCTTGATCATACACGTTTGCGTGTATGATTAGTGTACGATTGAATCGGGGGCGTCACACCTCTATATAAGGCGGCCACACCCGGCTAACTCCACCCCAAAACACAAGCCCCATCACATCCTCGTCCCATGCACTGCATCCGCCTTGACCGATAGCGGGAAAGCACTGTGGGACAGTTTGGCACCGAGATGAAGCACGCAGTGGGCGCCCTTGTCGTCGCCTGGCATAGCCGCCATGCCAGGCGAATCGAGGCCGGCTTGCCGGCCAGCTTGCCCGAGGTCTTTGACGACGAGGATGACACCACGATGGAGACGGGCTTCGACGACTCTGTCCCGGCTCCCGCGCATCCCGTGCACGCCAGCTTCACCATGGAGCATGTGCAGGCGTACTTCAACGCTGCAAATGGCGGACGTGCAGCCTGTGCCGGCGCCTTTGTCGGTGTTCCAGCTGGCACAGGAGGAGCAACTGTACAACCTGTTCCTCCTGGAGCAGCACCGGCTGGCGGAGGGTCAGATCTACGGCTAGCGCGAGCGAGGAGGCCGTGGTGAACCAAAATTTTGTCGCGGAGCAGCGTGCCATCTATGATGCCGTCCGCGCTCAAGCCACCACTCGCCAGGAAGCGGCATCCGCCGAGGCGCAGCTGCAGGCGATCACGGAGGAGAACAACGCTAGCTCCGCCTCCTACGCGCCACCGAATAACCATCAGCTGACCCGGTAGGACGACGACAGTGCCAACGCCACAATTTCCCTCGTGGACCTCATGTCCACCGGCAACAGACAAATTGCTGACTCCTTCGAGGATGGGTAGGCCACGGAGGCGGCGGGGCCCGGTGTCCCATCTGGACCAGTCTGTCTCCCGTGTTCTATTCTTCCTCGCTGGAGACCGCACCTTCACTTCATCAGTCTCATCGCCGGTGCTCATGGAGACCACACCGCCGTCGTAGGATAGGTTTAGGGGCGGGTATGTTTTTGTTCTAAATGTTAAAAATGTAATGAAATCCGCCGTGTTTGTATGTAATCGGTCATGTTTGTATGAAATCCGGCCGTGTTTGCATGAATTTCATTTGGTTGGATTGGATGGCGTCTTCCCGCATTCGTGTCCGCGGACTGATCCTCCCTGTCGGCGGACGGATGCGGGAGGTAATTTGCGGGTTGCCGTTGGAGGTGCCCTTAGCTCTAGATCATCTCAGCTGCGCCCACCGCACCGCATTAGCTTCACAATGCCGCTTCAAACACTAGAGATGATACCCTGCGCATTACACTGGAATTGTTAGAAGTTATTTCTTTAAGATTTGTTTTTATGAACATTAGTATTTAGAGACTATGAATATGTCAATTGAAACTAACATATACAATTAAATGAATTTATCTTTTATATATACCCAAGTGCACAGTGGGTCTTTGCCATTTTTCTTTTATCTTTTTTGTTTCTATTTTATTTCACTGTTCTGCATTTCTTGTATATATTAAAATAATTTAGTTGAGTATGAAATTTGACACGTAAATATTAGGCAATGTGGGCAGTGTGTTGAGTTAGAACCCCAAGTTAAAATTTACTTGGAATAGTTTAAATATTTGTTCAATTCAAATTGGCACAAAAAATGTTGCTGGTCCAATTTTAATTACATCAAGGGCATTTTAGATATTCAAATAATGTTGGTTCTTACATGACAATTAGTTAGTGAATATTTGCAACCCAATAAACATTTTTATTTTACTGTATGAAATATTTATAATTTGACTTACATTTGAATTTGGTTTACAATTAAGCTTAGCAAAAGAAGGTGACATTGCATCATTAGCATGAGTTCACTGTAGCTAATCATCAGGGATTCAGGGGTGTTAGAGCATCTCTAGCAGACCCCTTATATTGCAGACCCTTAAAACCGTTATAAGGGTCGCAAAAAGCGTGTTTTAAGGGTCGACTTTACCTCCCACGGAATTGAACCTGTAAACGACACTGTAAAATCAAATATTCCTCTCAGAGATGCTCCCCGTCGTCCTCCTCCGCCTCCCCTCCTCGTTCCCGCCGTCCCCAAACACCCTCGACGGCGACCGGTCACATCCGCGAGGTGGTGCTCATCCCGGCCACCTCCCTCCGCCCTTCTCCGGCCTCAATTTGAACAACCGGCCACCGATTCCGGTGGGCAGCAGACGATTCCGGTGAGCTAGGCGGTGGAATTGCGGCGGCGCGTCCTTCCCGACGAGGTTTGAACGGTATAATGGTCACCCTCAGTTTTGCCTTCGAACCTTCAAATATATGGGTTTCGGGCGTGGGTTTACGGTGCCCATTAAAATATTTAAGGGTCGAACCACTTTTATGGTTTCTATTCTGCACACTTTTTTCGACCAAACCCTTAAAATCTGAAATATATAAGGGTTTGACCGGTTTTGCGGGGTCTGCTAGAGATGCTCTTACATAAAAAGTCAATCTGGAGATATCACCTTATCATGCTTGCGATGCTACTGTTATTTACGTGTAGCGCTATTTGGTATAAAAAATAAATGCTAAAAAAATAAATGCTTGCCATAATCTGAACAGGGGAATGAACTGGGTCCAAGCATATAAAAAAGGGTACTGCTAAATCTCAGTCGTATGAGACTTTGCGAAGTCAAAGTCGACTCGTGGACTGTTTGAGCATTTGTTGCATCAAGATTACCGCACTGCTGGGTATGTCGTCTAATAGGCCCGTGTACAGATGTTCTGGTGTTGGGCTGCTCTTGTGTCTGTTTTTCTGTTTCGGGGCAGGCTTTTATTCTGTGGTGGGCTGGGTGGCAGATCAGGTGAAGGGGCTCTTTTTCTTTGTTTGTTGGAATTTTACCAGAAAAACAATGTTGTCGAAATCACTAATTAAGGAGTACTCGTTGCAAAGAGCACTCCACTTTCACAGATCGCGACAAGTGGCGTCCAAGCAGCGCGCCACTTGTCGCAACTTGGGAGTTTTCCCTTTTTTCATAGATAAGTTTATTCAATATGTTTTATCTTTTAAACCATGCGTCCAAATCTCGAACCGTTTTCACCATTGGATTCCTCGCGTCGAGATGTTCAAAAATAGCTCCCATGTTGATAGGTTTTGATGAACTTTTTTTTTCATGAAAAAACCCGGACGAAAACTGGGCGAAAAAACCGAACCGAGAGCACGGTTTTTTCCCTTTCCGAAAGAGGCACGCCCGTGCCTCTCGCGAAATCACAACCGTACCTCTCGTGGAAGCAAAACCGTGACTCTTATGGAAGAAAAAAAACAAAAAATGCATTTTTTTCGTTTCCGTGAGGCACGGCCGTGCCTCTTGCGAAAGCACAACCATGCCTCTCGCGAAAGAAAAAAAACAGAAAACACGTATTTTTTCCCTTTCCGAGAGGCACGGCCGTGACTCTCGCGAAAGCACAACCGTGCCTCTCGTGAAAGCAAAACCGTGACTCTCGCGAAAGAAAAAAAAACAGAAAACGTGTTTTGTTTTTCCCTTTCCGAGAGGCACGGCCGTGACTCTCACGGAAGCACAACCGTGCCTCTCGCGGAAGCAAAACCGTGACTCTCGCGAAAGAAAAAAAAAACAGAAAACGCGTTTTTTTCCGTTTCCGAAAGGCACGGCCGCGACTCTCACTAAAGCACAACCGTGCCTCTCGCGGAAGAAAAACCGTGACTTTCGCGAAAGAAAAAAAAGAAAACATATTTTTTCATGCAAATTTTTTTTTTCGATTTTTTTGATCGAAAAGCTAATAAAGACCGGGGGAAAACCAAAACATCGAAAACCCCCGAAAAAACCGTTTAAGAAGCAGAAAACGTGTGCGAAAAAATAAAAAAAATCCGGAGGGAGCGTCCAGAGCGCGACACGTGGCGAATGGCTGAGAGCGCGCCAAGTGGCGCTGATCGTTACGAGGTTCCCGAAGGAGCGCTCGTTAACTAGTTGCTCACCAATGTTGCGCTGCAGCTTTTTACACTGGGAGAAGAGATGGGCATCTACGCACGTTGAACATTTCTTGCGTGGCCTTCATGTTCTTGCGCCCCTCTTTCTACATGTTTATTTTCCTTTTTGCTAATTTTTTCTGGTTATTTTTTTTTCTTTATTACTATTATAATTTCAATTTTTGTTTTCACCATTTGTTTTACATTTTTATTAAACAATAATTTTAAGTTTTGAAAATGAAAATATTTGACATCAGGTCGATCGACGAGTCAACAGTGGGATGTTTTGTTCGCTTGAAGATCGTGTTGGATGTGTTTGTCTTTGTTTCATCCTGTATAAAGCGCACACCAGACGAAATCATTAGTTGAGGAGTACTCGTTGCAAAGATCACTCCAATTGGTTGCGACAAGTGGCGCACTGCATGTGCGCCACTTGTCGCAATCTGGGGGTTTTCATTTATTCAAAATGTTTTATCTCTCAAAGCGTACATCCAAATCTCTAACCGCTTTCACCGTTCGATTCCTCGCGTCGAGATCTTCAAAACTAGATCCCATGTATAAGGCGCACACTAGGTCGCTTCCTTTTTTTCGTTTTTCATCTGGCCTTGTCGCATGGGAGTGTTGCTTTGCAGGCTGGGTAGGTTGGCCTTTTTTGTCGTGCTTGGGCCTCATTTTTTAAGCACGTAACAGGCATGTTTCTTTGTTTGTTCCTTTTTCTCCCGTGTCCAATCAGTTTGTCTTGTTTTGTTGGTGGCCGGCTGTTTTAGGGTGCGTCTGGCCGGCTCTTTCCATCTTCTTTATTTATGTGTGGGAAGGGATGTGTGATGGCCTGGCTTTTTCCAGTTTTACTTGTGTTTTTTATTTTATTTTCCTGCCTCTTTTTATCTTTTTGTAAGTGATCTTTAACACAAAAAGGGCATCCTCTTGACATTGATCTTATTTTGCATTTGTATTTTTACCATTTTTCTTGTTTCATTTTTATTCCATTTTCTTCATTTTATTTTCTTTTAAAACATTTTCATTGTTTCCTTATCTATTTATTTATTTTCTCTTTTTATTGCTTTTTAAAACCTTTTTGGCACAACTATAAGTGTCACCATAGACTGTAATTTATAATCTTTTGTCGGAAGAAAGGTAGTTGCATGTATGTCATTAGGCACACAACTACAAGTGTCGTCTCTGGCTGCAACTGCGCGTATTCAATGCGACCACCAAGTGTTGTTTTGTAGGGGGTGTTGTTGCATGTCTGTCACTATAGTCACGCAACAGTAAGTGTCGGCCCCGACCGCAACTCTGTGATGGTTTATCAAGGAAGGGGCAATTGCATGTCCGTCACTAGACATGCAACTACCAGTGTCGCCCCTGGTGCAATTGCATGCCTTCCACATGGTTGCATCCCAGTGGTGTTTGTCAAGCGGGGAGAGGCAATTGCAAGTCCAACACTAGACACGCAACTGCAAGTGTCACCCCCTAAATGCAACTGCATGTCTTCAACGAGACTGCAATTCTGTACTGTTTTTATCAGGTGAGGGGTTAGTTGCATGTCAATCATTAGTTGCACGACTGCAAGTGTCGCCTCCAAATGCAACTCCTTATCTTCCATGCGATTCAAACTCAGTGGTGTTTGGTCGAATGGAGGAGAGGCAATTGCATGTCCACTACTATGCATGCAATTGCAAGTGTCGCCCCCGACTGCAACTGCGTGTCTTCAACGAGGTTGCAACTTGTTGGTGTTTATAGTCAAGGGGATGGGGCAGTTGCATGTCTATCACTAGGCATGCAAGTGCAAGTGTGATGACCCACAAGTATAGGGGATCTATCGTAGTCCTTTCAATAAGTAAGAGTGTCGAATTCAACGAGGAGCAGAAGGAAATGATAAGCGGTTTTCAGCAAGGTATTCTCTGCAAGTACTGAAATAAGTGGTAACAGATAGTTTTGTGATAAGGTAAATTGTAACGAGCAACAAGTAACAAAAGTAAATAAGGTGCAGCAAGGTGCAGCAAGGTGGCCCAATCCTTTTTGTAGCAAACGACAAGTCTGAACAAACTCTTATAATAGGAAAAGCGCTCCCGAGAACACATGGGAATATCGTCAAGGTAGTTTTCATCACGCTCATATGATTTGCGTTCGGTACTTTGATAATTTGATATGTGGGTGGACCGGTGCTTGGGTGCTGTTCTTACTTGAGCAAGCATCCCACTTATGATTAACCTCTATTGCAAGCATCCGCAACTACAACAAAAGTATTAAGGTAGACATAACCATAGCATGAAACATATGGATCCAAATCAGCCCCTTACGAAGCAACGCATAAACTAACACTACAGGAATCAGCTACTTTGCCATCTGCCACGGTGGACGGCAAAGGCATGGATGGCGGACGGCAAAGATCTTTGCCGTCCGCCGCGGACGGCAAAAGGGGACGGCAAAGTAGGGGACGGCAAAGAGCTACTTTGTCGTCTGCTTCGGGCGGCTGACGGCAAAGGGACCTTTGCCATCAGCAGCGGACGGCAAAGAATGCAGACGACAATAAATGCGATGTTACTCCATTAGGTGGTTAACGGCAGGCCTTTGCCGTCCGCCCCGGACGGCAAAGGGCATGGCTCTTTGCCATCAGCTGGCAGACGGCAAAGGCTACCATCTGCTGGCAGATGACAAAGAGCCTATATTGCCCCATTTAATTCTGTTTTTTCTTATATCAATTCATTTTCACATAAAATCTCTCTCTCTCTCTCTCACTCACACACACACACACACACACACACATGTATCACCAATATAACATATCCAACACATATTACCAATAGTCATGAACACATATATATCCAACACATATTACCAGTAGTAGCAAGTTTCATCCATACATATACATAGTTCCATCAATATTACACAGTTTCATCCATAGGTAGCAAGTTTCACAAAGTCAAAACTATATTATTACTAAGATCTTCTCTGGATCTTCTTCTTTTCTTCCAACCTGCATAACAAAAACACTAAGAAAGAGAGAATGAGTTAGGAGTAGAAATGTAGCATTTCACTTGGTGAAATGCAATGCTGTAGGAGCCAGCACTTCAGATCAAGACAATCTTAAATTAGTGTAAAGTTATGACAGATCCATGCATGTGTACATAAAGCAATTAACCATAGTTGTACGTCCTAGCTACTCTAGCAAATACTCCTACTCTATTGCAATACAGAAGAACATTGTGCTGCTGTAGTAAGTAGAGGAGTAGGAACAACATGCTGCCTGTGGGAAACTGATCCAAGGACACACCTGGTGGCCGATGGGCTTGGCCGGCGCTACTCCAGCGAGGGGCGTCACTCCGGCAAGGAGGAGGCCCGTGCGGCGAGGAGGATGCTACTCCCAAGACTCCCATGCATGTCGTCCTCAAGATTTACCTAAAACATATAAGCAACAAGGATGAGTACAAAGACTCAGCAAGTTCATAAAGGAATAATAAACAGTACTCATATCAATATACCAAGACTCGGTTAACACCATACACTCATTAGTGTTCAACACATATAATGGTGCCCTACATGCCTACATGCTCATCTCATTTCATTGCGTATACCGGTATAGCTTGAGTGGACGCCCGTCGACATCCACTCACTCCAATATGTGGAGGTTGCCTCCAAAGTAGGTCGCAACCCAACAATGAAGGTCTCAATGTTCCCACCAAGGTAGTGCATGCCTTCATTCACTATCATCATGAGTGCAAGTATGCAAATGCAAGCATAGTACTTGAATCAACATATCATGGTCATCGTCATCGCCATCATAATAAACATCATTGACATGGAAGATATCATAAATAAAAATGGAATGTAGAGATTATGCAAGTCATTATCCCGTCGTGAACTTGCCTCAACCGCGGGGCACAAATCCGTACTCGAAGTACCCACACTTGTCATCAAGCATATATCTCAGTCACAGCAAAGCATGGTCTCAACACATAAGAATATATAATTTAGTGGCGCTCCTACGCACAAGACCCCAGCTCATACGTACGTTATCACATTATAAGTCCTCATATCATCAACGATGACAAAATCTTAGAGTATAAGTCTAGTTACAATCACCAAATCAAACATAAAATTCTGTCCAACATAGTACAGTCATCTTAATAATTCCATAGGATTTAGTGTATAACACGAAATCTAACAAATAATATATGTTTAAGCATCTGCAGAATATCCTCTACAATTTTTGGTTGTGACTTTAATTTAATTAAACCTCTAGCATGGCCTAAACTGCCATACAACAAATTCTGCACCCCAGGAACATAAATTTCGGGACAGAAAACTAAAATGATGGCTGCTCTCAAACCGTACATCCAAACGAAGCAAATAGGTACTCTCGGAAACCTTGGGACTTTATCTAAAACTTATGTAAAGGGGCCGACTCTAAATTCTAAGCATAGCTAACTCATTTTTTAGATAGAAGCTTGCTGTCCAGAACTGTCAGACACTGCAGTTTTTAACTGAACCAAGTTCAGTGATGTACAGCAAGGGAAAACCAGTGTACAAGAGCATTTCTAATCCTCACGTGTAAGATAAAACAGAATTATAACTTGCAAACTAACTCCTCTCCCCAGGTTTAATTGCTTACACGCATATAGACATGTTCGTCAAGCTGTTGGCATACCTGAACAGGCAAAACAGGCCACATCAAACAATCCAGCCAAGATGCTAACCCACCTACAGGAACTATGTTGCTCCAGCGCTAAAGATCGAACCAAGAGTGACACAAGGAGTTGGAGAAGCAACAGACCGGGGGTGGGCCGATGGCTAGCAGCAGCCCGTGCTCCACCGGCAGCTGCGGCGGCCACGAAGACGCAAGGAGCAGGGGAGCGAGAGCAGCCTCCACACGGCAGCGACCACGACGAGAAGCGACGCCAAGAACAGGAGCAATCTCACAGCGATGGCAATCACGCCACCAGCAGCAGCAGCGACCTGACGGCTGCGGCCTCCCATGGATAAGATGAGAGGAAGACTTGGAAAGGGGAATAGAAGAAAAACAGGGCTTGAGCACAGCGTACAGCGGCGCAACGGGCATGAGGCAGCGTGGGGCGGCGGCGGCGACGCGGGGACCCGGGCGGGGCGCAGAGGAGCTCGGTGCTCAGCTCCCATGGCGGCGGCGGATCTCGAGGTCGGGGCGACCGGCGACGAGCCTTCCGCGGCGGGGCGGCGAGCTTGTGGGGAGGTGGCGGCGACGCG
>NC_041393.1:97618054-97675932 GCF_002162155.2 Triticum dicoccoides
GCTCCCATGGCGGCGGCGGATCTCGAGGTCGGGGCGACCCGCGACGAGGCTTCCGCGGCGGGGCGGTGAGCTTGTGGGGAGGTGGCGGCACGCGACGTGGCGCAGGCGGCAGCGCGAGGCGGCGGGGCTCCTGGGGTCCGGTGAGGTGGCGGCGTGCACCGGCGGGCGGAGGCAAGGTGGCGCAGCGGTGCGGGGTCGAGGGAGGCATGGTCGGGCGGCGCTCGGCTGTGGGGCAGGGGCGAGAGAGGGGATAGATAGAGGAGGTGGGGGCAACGATTTTTATTTTACCCGCAAAAAAAAAGGTAGCCCCCTCTTTGCCGCCTCCTGGCGGACGACAAAGATTCTTTGCCGTCCGCCAGGAGGCAGTAAAGAAATGACAGATGGCAAAAACTTTCTTTGCCGTCCGCCAGCAGACGGCAAAGAAATGACAGATGGCAAAGACCTTCTTTGTCGTCTGTCAGTTCTTTGTCGTCTGTTGTTTGGTAGCTGATGGCAAAGACCTTCTTTGCCATCCGCAAGCAGACGACAAAGAATTGGCAGATGGCAAAATTCCTGATTCCAGTAGTGTAAGGTTTAAGCTTCTGTCACTCTAGCAACCCATCATCTACTTATTACTTCCCAATGCCTTCTTCTAGGCCCAAATAATGGTGAAGTGTTATGTAGTTGACGTTACACCACTAGAGGTTAGACAACATACACCTAATCAAAATATCGAACGAATACCAAATTCACATGACTACTAATAGCAAGACTTCTCCTGTGTCCTCAGGAACAAACGTAACTACTCACAAAGCATATTCATGTTCATAATCAGAGGGGTAATAATGTGCATAAATGATCTGAACATATAATCTTCCACCAAATAAACCAACTAGTATCAACTATAAGAAGTAATCAACACTACTAGCAACCTACTAGCACCAATCCCGGACTTAGAGACAAGAATTGGATACAAGAGATGAACTAGGGTTTGGAGATGAGATGGTGCTGGTGAAGATGTTGATGGAGATTGCCCTCTCCCGATGAGAGGAGCGTTGGTGATGATGATGACGATGATTTCCCCCTCCCGGAGGGAAGTGTCCCCGGCAGAACAGCTCTGCCGGAGCCCTAGATTGGTTCCGCCAAGGTTCCGCCTCGTGGCGGCGGAGTCTCGTCCTGAAAGGTTGCTTATGATTTTTTTTTCTCATCGAAAGACTTCATATAGGAGAAGATGGGCGTCGGAGAGCCGCCAGGGGGCCCACGAGGTAGGGGGCGCGCCCAGGGGGGAGGGGCGCGCCCCCACCCTCGTGAGCAGGGTGTGGGCCCACTGGCCTTCATCTTTGGCGACGATTTTTCTTTATTTATTTTAAGATATTTCGTGGAGTTTCAGGACTTTTGGAGTTGCGCAGAATAGGTCTCCAATATTTGCTCCTTTTCCAGCCAGAATTCCAGCTGTCGGCGTTCCCTTCTTCATGGTAAACCTTGTAAAATAAGAGAGAATAGCCATAAGTATTGTGACATAACGTGAAATAACAGCCCATAATGCGATAAATATCGATATAAAAGCATGATGCAAAATGGACGTATCAACTCCCCCAAGCTTAGACATCGCTTGTCCTCAAGCGAAAAGCCGATAACAATAAATATGTCCTCATGTTTAGAGGTAGAGGCGTCGATAAAAATAAAATACGGACATGAAGGCATCATTATTATTCTCATAACAACAACATATATAGATTTGTCATATGATTACTTATGTTCAAGTGATAATCTTTTCGCAAAACCAAAGTATGAATCATAAACCTTATGGAGCATTAACAAATTATACCCTCAGTCATTGAAACAATTGCAATTTATCATAACATCGGAAAGAGTCTATGTCAGAGCTTAAAAGCAAGTCCACATACTCAACTATCACTTAGTCCTTCATAATTGCTAACACTCACGCAATACTTGTGGTTACAGAGTTTTAACCAGACACAGAGAAAGATAGGGACTTGTAATTTTGCCCAACAACCTTTTACCTTAAGGGTAATTTCAACAATAATAATTCATGCTCCCCCACATCCAATTAAGTATATATATCATGTTCTTTCCAACATGCTAAGCTTGCCAAAGGACAAAATAAAAAGGAGAAGGTGAAGATCACCGTGACTCTTGCATAAGATAGAGGATAATAATAAAAGATAGGCCCTTCGCAGAGGGAAGCAGAGGTTGCCATGCGCTTTTATGGTTGGATGCACAAAATCTTAATGCAAAAGAACGTCACTTTATATTGCCCCTTGTATGTGGAACTTTATTATGCAGTCCGTCGCTTTTATTACTTCCACAACAAGTCGTACAAAGCTTATTTCTCTGCACTAATAAGTCATGCATATTTAGAGAGCAATTTTTATTGCTTGCACCGATGACAACTTACTTGAAGGATCTTACTCAATCCATAGGTAGATATGGTGGACTCTCATGGCTAAACTGGTTTAAGCATGTTTGGAAGCACAAGTAGTATCTCTACTTGGTGCTGAGCATTTGGCTAGCATGAGGGGGAAAGGCAAGCTCAACATGTTAGGAGATCCATGACAATATACTTTATCTCAGATATAAGAAAACATAACTCATTACGTTGTCTTCCTTGTCCAACATCAACTCTTTAGCATGTCATATTCTAATGAGTGTTCCCAATCATAAAAGATGTCAATGATAATATATCTATATGTGAAACCTCTCTCTCCTTATTAGTTCCTATTAATTGCTACGATGACCAAAGCCATATTTGCCAACTCCCAACAACTTTTAATCATCATACTCTTTCTATGTGAAGTTATTACTCTCAATAAGATCAATAGAAATTCTTTGTTTCTTTTTATTATTTTCTTCTTTTATTCACCCAAGATCATGGCAAAGTAATCAAACCCTTGACTCAACACTAATCTTTATTATATATAGCTCGCGGACTCGATTGCATAGAGAGATCATAAAGCAAAACTTCAAAACTAGATCATGCCATGACTTTTATTCTACTAAATCAAGATACTACTAATAGGATCGAACTAAGAAAAACGGTAAAGATAGGAGTTGTGATGGTGATACGATACCGGGGCAACTCCCCCAAGCTTGGCAGTTGCCAAGGGGAGTGCCCATACCCATGTGATTATGTCTCCTTCTTTGTTGTTGGCGGTGGAGGTGTTGTTGATGAGGCAAGCTTGTCGTCTACCTTCCATGGCATAGGATCATCCTCATAGAAGGATGACCGAGTCTCCTAAATCCTCAGATGTGCAACGGAAACAGCTCGAAATGAAAACTGAGGATATTTGCATGATATGGGAGTCAAAACCTTCGGGAGAATATATAATGAATTTTTACCGACCGAAATACGTATCGTGCAAGAAAACGGAGTCCGGAGGGCACACGAGGTGCTCACGAGGTAGGGGGGCGCGCCCAGGGGGGTAGGACGCGCCCTCCACCCTCGTGGAGGCCTCGTGTCCTCCCTGGACTACTACTTATTTTTCTATTTTTCTAAATATTCCAAAACAGAGAAATATTGCTTTAAAAATTGTTTTGGAGTCGGTTTACTTACCGTACCACATACCTATTCCTTTTCGGAGTCTGAAACGTTCAGGAAAGTATCCCTTATGTATTCCTCCGGGGTTACGGTTTCAATAACATTGGTTTCAACATTTATAGGATTACCTGAGATATAGTGTTTGATTCTTTGACCATTTACCACCTTCGGATTTGTGCCTTCGAAATTGTTGATTTTTATGGCACCGGAACTATAGACCTCCTCGATAACGTAGGGACCTTCCCATTTAGAGAGAAGTTTTCCTGCAAAAAATCTTAAACGAGAGTTGTATAGCAATACATAATCACCTACATTAAACTCACGCTTTTGTATCCTTTTGTCATGCCATCTTTTAACTTTTTCTTTAAACAACTTGGCATTTTCATAAGCTTGGGTTCTCCATTCATCAAGTGAGCTAATATCGAATAACCTCTTCTCACCGGCAAGTTTGAAATCATAGTTGAGCTCTTTAATAGCCCAATATGCCTTATGTTCTAGTTCGAGAGGTAAATGACATGCTTTTCCATAAACCATTTTATACGGAGACATACCCATAGGATTCTTATATGCAGTTCTATAGGCCCATAATGCATCATCAAGTTTCTTGGACCAATTCTTTCTAGACCTATTAACAGTCTTTTGCAAAATTAATTTGAGCTCTCTATTACTCAATTCTACTTGACCACTAGACTGTGGGTGATATGGAGATGCAATTCTATGATTAACGTCATATTTAGCAAGCATTTTACGGAAAGCACCATGAATGAAGTGTGAACCACCATCAGTCATTAAGTATCTAGGGACTCCAAACCTTGGAAAAATAACTTCCTTAAGCATTTTAATAGAAGTGTTATGATAAGCACTACTAGTTGGAATAGCTTCTACCCACTTAGTAACGTAATCAACAGCAACTAAATTATGTGTGTATCCATTAGAGGCAGGGAAAGGTCCCATATAATCAAAGCCCCAAACATCAAATGGTTCAATAACAAGTGAATAATTCATAGGCATTTCTTGATGTCTACTAATATTACCAATTCTTTGACATTCATCACAAGACAAAACAAACTTACGGGCATCTTTGAAGAGAGTATGCCAATAAAAACCGGATTGCAATACCTTATGTGCAGTTCTATCTCCAGCGTGGTGTCCTCCATAAGCTTCGGAGTGACACTTGCGTAGGATCTGTTCCAGTTCATGCTCAGGCACACAACGTCTAATAACACCATCTACTCCTTCTTTATAAAGATGTGTGTCATCTCAAAAGTAATGTCGCAAATCATAAAAGAACTTTTTCTTTTGTTGGTATGTGAAGCTAGGTGGTATAAATTTGGCAACAATATAATTAGCATAATCAGCATACCATGGAGTGCTACGAGAAGTGCTTATGACATTTAATTGTTCATCAGGAAAGCTATCATCAATAGGTAGTGGGTCGTCAAGAACATTCTCTAACCTAGATAAGTTGTCTGCAACGGGGTTCTCAACTCCTTTTCTATCAACAATATGCAAATCAAATTCTTGCAGCAAGAGAACCCATCTAATAAGTCTAGGTTTAGCATCTTTCTTTTCCATAAGATATTTAATAGTAGCATGATCGGTGTGAATAGTTACTTTAGAATCAACAATATAGGGCCTGGATTTATCACAAGCAAATATAACTGCTAAAAGTTCCTTTTCGGTAGTAGCATAATTTCTTTGAGCATTGTCTAGATTCTTACTAGCATAGTGAATAACATTTAATTTCTTATCAACTCTTTGCCCTAGAACATCACCTACAGCATAATCACTAGCATCACACATAATTTCAAAGGTGTCATGGTAGACTGGTCGCCACGGACACCTATGGGACCGGAGCCCCTTCTCGGTTCGGCAGGGGACGGAGATCGCACGAAGAGCGGATCGAGGCGAAACACACGAGCAGTTTACCCAGCTTCGGAGCTCTCCGGAGAGATAATACTCCTACTGCTGCTTTGTGATTGTATTGCATTCTTGCTCGGGAGCTTGGAAGCTACAAGACCGAGCGAGTGTGTATTGTGGCTATCGAACGATTCGAACCATTTCTACGTTGCACGCGGGCCTCCTTTTATACGTGAAAGGGGTCACCGACAGGTGGCAAGGTAGGTGAGGGTAAAAATGGAAAAAGAGTAGGCTGGTACAGCTACTTGTACAGTGGTCTTTACCTAACTCTGACGGCAGGGAACAAAGGCATTAAATGCCTATCTAAGTCACCCAAACAGTGCAAAAAGTGGCCGTCAGAGGCGCCACCGCTCGACACGGTGGTATCCTTGTCATCACCGCTTAACGCTGTGTACCGCTGGCTGCACAGCCTCTCGCCACGCGTGCCCGGAAAGGTCCCGTGGCGACACGTTGGCGGGTGCGCTGGAGCGTAGGTACAGAGCGATAGCTTGTCGCGGGAAGCGTCTTGCCGCAGATGTTGCCTTGTCGCTGTCCGGAAGCCTGTCGCTCGCCGGGTCTTGTCGGGACGCGAAGCGCGTCCCGACAAGTTCCTTGGTTGTTCTTCCCGGCAAGCTCCTCTTGCCGGGGTCTTGTCTCTTTAGTTAGCCTTCCCGGCAAGCTCCTCTTGCCGGGGTTTTGTCTTGAACACTTTGTTCTTGAATGGCTCCAAAGGAACCATAGAGGATCTTGGCGGTCGCCCGGCAAACCTTGCCGCGGGGCGCTGCAACTGCCCGTGCACAAGTTCGGGGTACTAGGGTACCCCTATTCTTGTACACCGACAGGAGCCCACGGGCCTGGGCCATACATGGTGCCGAGCGCTGTTGGGCCAGGCCCAAAACAGTGCACGGGCACGTGCAGCCAGGTTCGTGCCGAATCTCACTCCGGATCCACCGCGCCCTCCCCTAACGGCACGCGTCGAACGCGCCATCATGGGGAGAGATCGTGGGGGGTTGTTTATTCGGGAAAAGCGGAACGTCCGCCCCCTCCCTCTTTATAAGCAAGGGAAACAGGGGCGGTTCCTCCGCTCTGCCCGCTGCTGCTTTCCAATCTAATAAATCTTCGCCGCTCCGCCCCTCTCCCCAAGCCGAGAGAGAGAATCGCCCCGCCCCCATCGCCGCCGGCGCCACCCACTCCTCCAACCTCCTCCTCCTCCACCTCCGCCATGGCTCCGAAAGCCAGCAAGGGGAAAGGCGAGAAGTCGAAGGGCGAAAAGTCGAAGGAGGCGCAGAGGCTTGAGGCTCTGCGAAAGGAGCGAGCCACCTTCCCTCCCGAGCTCCCTGCGAAAGAGCTGAGGGAGTGGTTCTATCTGTTCTGGTCGACGGAGACGCGGGCGCATCCGCGCACCAGGGTCCTCTCCGCCGATGCCTCGAAGAATGCCCCATTTGGGTACCCTTTCTTTCCACTGTTCTTCCATTGCGGGCTTTGCCCACCCTTTTCTCAATTCTTTTGCGATGTAATGGTTACCTACAGATTCCATCTCCTTGATTTCACCCCCAACGCCATCCCGACCCTTGCTGTCTTTGCACATCTGTGCGAAAATTTCGTCGGAGTCCACCCAAATGTCGCTCTCTTCCGCCATTTCTTCATCCCTCGAGTCGAGAGAGGAGAACCCCTAGCCGGCGGAATCGCCTGGGTTTCGAGGACCGGCAAGAAGGAATCGTATCTTCTTGGGGAGCTCCGCAGCAAGTGGGACGAGTGGAGGGCAGAGTGGTGTTGGATCTTGGAGAAGGACCCGCAGCCATTCACAGTCGTGCGCCAATCCCCTGTAGTGCGCGGCAATGACTGGAGCAATCTGGCTCCAGATGACGCCAAGCTTAAGATCGCCACTACCCGGATCTTGTGGCTCAGGCTTGCCGGACTAACCGTAGGAGCTGTCGGCGCAGATTTGCTTCGTCGTCGCATTGCCCCTCTGCAGGAGAGAGGCAGACCCGCCTGGGAATTTGGAGGCCCTGCGGACATCATGAGGCTGCGACCAGGCCTCAATTTCAATTTTACTGTCTTGGAACTTGAAGGCATGCTCAGGGAGCTCTTCAAGCATGACCCCAATCATCCTGAGTGGTTCAAGCTGCCGTATGGTGTCGTCCCGTTGTGCAACAGCTCTATGCGGGATAGCATCTGTGCAATGATGCCCTTGTGCGACTCACACGGGCTTGTTCCCACTTGGCAAGAGCCCTCGGATAGCATTGTGCAAGAATTCTTTGACAACTTGTCCGAAGTAGCAGTCCGCTCTGATGAGCAGAAGGAGCTCACCCGCGACACCACTGACAATGAAGTGCGGTACATTGCTAGCAGGGCAGAGGAGGCAGCGGCAGCCGCTGCCGCGGGCAAGTTCGGATTTACAGTGGAGGAGGCAGAAGCGGCCGAGGCGGCAAGCCTTGCCGATCGAGAGGAGCTCGCCGGAAAGCTTGCCGGTGAAGAAGAGCCTGCCGCGTCGGGGGCCGAATCCAGCGAACCCGCCGAGGGCACGGGCGGTCAGCCATCTTCGAGCACCTTGCCGCAGGTGGGGCCCTCAGCGTAGCCTTCAACGCAGCCAACGGCGTAGCCCCCAGCGTAGCCCAGGAGACGCATTCGCAGGGCCGGGGACGTGGCGGAGCGGCCAACGAGACAACAGCCGCCGCGCCGCGTGGCATGCTCTGCCACAACAAGCAATGTTGCCGCAGAGACGCACCATGCTGCCACGGCAACTGGAGCGGGGTCCTCCCGGACTGCCGCTGCTGCTCCAGCCGCTTCCCACGCCGCGGCAGCGACCGGGGCTGGGACGTCCCAGGCCACCACCGCTGTACCCGCCAAGAGGCCAAGGGAGCCTTCTCCGCCTCGCCGGGCCGGACTTCGATCTCTCCGGACTCAGCTCCGACGAGGAGGAGGAAGAAGAAGAGTAAGTTCCTTCACTGCTCTTGTAAATCTTCAATTTTTGCTTGTTTTGTCTTGTTTCTGACTCGTTTTACTCTGAATCTGTTGCTTTCAGGACTCTGGCTGAGAGAGCGGCAAAGAGAGCCAAGACCCTGGTAATCAACATCGAGGACGATCCCCCTGTGGCAGCGGGAGACGCACCTGAGACTGGCTCGCCGGATCCGGCAATCTTGCCCCAAAGCAGCCCTCAGCGCAGCCCCCAGCGTAAGTATATAATTTACTTTCACTGTTAGGCACGCATGAGGGCTCTTTATTTGCTGATGTCTTGATCTTTGACTTGTGTAGGAGCAGAACAGCCTCACCAGGAGCCCTTGGAAGCAATCCCTGATGTGCCGCCTGCTGCGACTACTCCGCCAAGGGAGGCTTCCCCGGCAAGGGAGCATTTTCCAGCAAAGGAGGCGTCCCCGGCAAAGGAAGCGTCTCCGGCAAGGGACGGTTCCCCGGCAAAGGACGGCACCAACGACCCCCCGGCGGAGGAGACCGTGACCGCGGAGCCCAATGTAGGTAACCCCTTGTTTGAAGACTTCCCTTAGGCTTTTCTTCTTATGATTTTCTTCTTGGATTCTTGCTTGACTCTTCTCCCTTTTCCGGCCGTCAGATCCTTCTGACGTGGAGCCAATGGAGACCGATGTTGCCGGCGAGGAAGGCGCGCACGGCAACACTGACGACGCCGCCGCCAACAATGAGGCAACCGATGCCGAAGATCCTGCTGCTGAAGAGGCCGCCAAGGCTGACGCCGCAGGGGCCGGCGAGGAATCCGGCGATCACACTGACGGCCCTGAGGCCGCATGAGCGACAGGCGCTGCTCTGACCGCCGATCCCTCCGCCTCTGCCGCAGCGTCGGGCTCCGAGGAGCCCCAGCCCAGCGCCTACTTGAAGGCCGGCGAGGGCATCTTCATCAAACTCCCCTGGGCGTCAAGCTCCAGGGCACCGGTGGAGGGAGAGACTTTCGACGGAGAAGTGCTCGCCTCTGCCGGGCTGACACTGGTGGACGTGCCGAGCCGGAGCAGTGACGAGTCTGAGGAGGAGAAGCTGCTGCGGAAGCTCATGTCACTTTACCGCGCCCGACAAGCCAAACTGGAGTCCCGGGAAGCACTTGTCGCGCGGGCGGGCGTGGACATAGAGAAGCATGCAGAAGAGCTCCGGAGCCGCAATCAAGAGGCTCTCCGGTCTATTGCGGAGGAGCGGGCACAGCTCGACGAGGCGCGGAAAGCCTTCATCCTTGAAAAGGCTGAAGTTGATGAGCAACAGAGGCTTGCCGGCGAGGAGCTGGATGCACGAGAAGGAGAGTTGACGCAGCGGAAAGTCAACCTCGACAGCTATGAAGAGGAGCTTGCCGTGCGTGAACAATCGATTGGCGGGGCCCTCAAGGAAGCGAAAGACGCTGCTGCATCTGCAGAGGCCGCCAAGAAAGAGCTGGAGACAAGGGTGGCGCAGCTGGAAACCAGTCTCAAGGCAAAGTATGGAGAAGTTACCACGCTCAAACATGAGCGTGAAAAGGACGCCTACACTTTTGGTGAGCTGCAGGGTCGCTTTGCCGAGAAGGTCAAAGAGCTGGACGCCGCCAAGGACTCCAATGCCGATTTAAAGCTAAAGTTGACCACTCTGACCAAGTCATTGGATGAGGCCAAAGAGCGGGAGGCAACCCTGAGGAAGGAGGTCAAGAATAATGAAGTGCTGCTGGCAAGGGTTGCAGAGACCCAGAACACTTTCAAAGATAATGTGCTGCACTGGACGGAGGGACTCGTTGATATTGCTGCATCCATCGACGAGGAGCTGGCGCATCTGGGGATGGAGGATTTCGGGTATTCTACCGACGAGAACCTCTATCCCAGCGCCAAGCTCACCATGTTCTTCAAGGGCGTGGTGACGGCACTCCAGCAGCTCCAGGAGAAGATCCCAAAACAGCTGGCCGACGAGTCATGCGACATCTGCGTAGGAGCCCTCCAGAAGGTGTTGGTGAAGGTAGCTTTCCGCAATCCAGGCATCGACTTCAAGAAGGTCCTCAAAAGCTTGCCGCCTGACGCAGATGTGGAATCTCTCAAGGCCCTTGTCGCACCCATTGTGGACAAGGTTGCCGGAATCAAGAGGATTGACGGCGATCGTGTAGACTAGGCCGCCCATCTTCTCCTTTACTTGCCGCTGCTGATCACGTTATGAGAACAGTCTATTAGAGCTGCGACAAGTCATTTTTGTAATATAACTTTATCTTAGGCATCTACTGTTATGTTACTCCCTTTACTTGATTCCTCCTTTGTATGTTTTTACCCTACGCTTTTTAGGAAACTTGTCGGCGCAAGCACCTTAACCGCAAGCGCTGAGTGCGGGACATCAGCAGCCTGCGCGGTGTCATAGCCGGCAAGAAACCTTGCCGCAACTAGCCGCAACTCGCTTAAGTTGTTGAGCGGACTCGAAACAAAATAAGGGTGCAACTAGCTACGAGCAGGTTCCTTCGCGCACAGGTTTTTCATACAAAGCGCGGTCGTTCAAGGAAGATAACACTTAAAAAAATTTAAAGCTAAATGCTCAAGCTTTGGCAACTTAGCTTTTCTATTATTTGCTTCCCGGCAAGGCAAAGTTTTCTTGAACGACGCCTGGTCCACACCATTATCTTCTCCTTTCCCCCCGGTAAACTTGTGGGCGAGGGGACCTTCCTTTTGAGAAAAAGAAAGAAGAGAAAATAATAACATGGAACCTTATGGCTCGTTATTGCTTACCGCGGGGTGGTGCTGCACAAAGCGTTAGATAACACATGCAAAATATATACATAAAGCATGGAACTAACAGGGTTGTGCGGAGCATAAGAGCTTTATTCATGCACGGGATCTGCGCCCGGCTTTGTACAAAGGATTACATGCTACAGCGGCAAGACTTGTACAAAAGGTGGTTGCCGGAACAGGTTCTGACAACCACGCCCTACGGGTAAAACTTACGAAGATGTTCGATATTCCAGGAGTTGCTCACCGGATTGCCATCTTCGGTCTCAAGGCGGACAGCGCCAGGCCTAGTGACTCGTTTCACCCGATAAGGGCCTTCCCACTTTGGCGTCAACTTGTTTGAATTCTTGGCGGAGTGAACGCGCCGAAGAACAAGGTCGCCCTCCTCGAGACTTCTGGCATTAACTCTGCGGCTATGGTAGCGGTGCAAAGCTTGCTGGTAGCGAGCAGCTCGCACAGCAGCCTGAAGACGATCCTCCTCAAGGAGCAGTGCGTCATCTTGTCGCAGCTGCTCTTGCTCAAGCTCATCATAAGCGAGCACTCGAGGTGATCCGTATACGAGTTCCGTGGGGAGAACTGCCTCTGCTCCATAGACTAGAGCAAAGGGTGTCTGGCCAGTGGCTCGATTTGGCGTCGTCCTGATCGACCAAAGAACCACCGGCAACTCCTCGATCCAGTTTTTTCCGCACTTGCGCAGCCTGTCGAAAGTTCTGGTCTTGAGTCCACGCAGCACTTTCAGCATTTGCCCTCTCTGCTTGACCGTTGCTTCTCGGGTGAGCAACAGAAGCAAAGCAGACCTTGGCGCCAAGGTCTTGGATGTACTGCATGAAGGTGCGGCTCGTGAATTGTGTGCCGTTGTCGGTGATGATCCTGTTGGGGATCCCAAAGCGGCAAACAATCGACCTGAAGAACTTGACTGCTGACTGTGTCGTCACCTTCCTCACTGCCTCCACTTCTGGCCACTTTGTGAACTTGTCGATTGCAACGTACAAGTACTCAAAGCCCCCGATTGCTCGGGGAAAGGGGCCGAGGATATCGAGCCCCCAGACCGAAAATGGCCAGGATAAAGGGATCGTCTGGAGAGCTTGAGCTGGCTGGTGTATCTGCTTTGAATGGAACTGGCACGCTTCACACTTGGTTACTTGTGCAGTTGCATCCTGGAGGGTTGTCGGCCAAAAGAAGCCTTGCCGGAAAGCTTTGCCAGCAAGGGCTCTTGCGCCAATGTGGTGACCACATATGCCTCCGTGTATTTCTGCCAACAGCTTCTGTCCATCTTCCCGGGGAATACACTTCAATTTCACACCGTTGAGTCTTCTTCTGCACAGTGTGTTGTCAACAAACTGGTACATACTTGACTGCCGGGCTACTCTCTCTGCTTCTTCTTGCTCTTCGGGAAGTTCTCCTGTCTGAAGGAAATGGACAATCTGCTGTGCCCATGCTAGAGCTTGTGGCTCGACAACAAGGACCAAAGGCGCATCTGTTGCTGCGGGAACATCTGCTTCTACGGCAAGAACTTGAGATTCTGCCGGAGCTTGATGATCCCCGGCAAGCTCGCCGGAGCAAGACTTGTCGGGAGCGTTTGCTTCAACGGAACGAACCCTAGGGTTCGCCGGAGCAGACTGCTCCTCAACATTTTTGTCGTTGATCTTGGGGACCTTCTTGGCGGCGGCTTCAGGTAACTCTGCCGGAAAATAGTCACCAGAGACCAACTTTCTCTTTTTGCTCTGTCCAGCTGATGGTGTCACAGTTGGTTGAGTTAGCTTGAGCACAAAGATCCCTGGTTCCACAGGTAGCTTATGCGCAGCACACTTTGATAGGCCATCTGCAATGTCGTTCTCAGCTCTGGGAACGTGCTCCATCTGTAGGCCGTCAAAGTGCTCTTCTAGCTTTCTCACTTCATCAACATAAGCCTCCATCAACGGACTCTGGTAATTCTTGTTCACTTGGCGGACGACAAGCTGTGAGTCACCCCTGACAATAAGCTTCTTGATCCCAAGGTCTGCCGCGATCCTGAGACCGGCAAGCAAGCCCTCATACTCTGCAGTATTGTTTGTTGCTTGCTCCCTGGGAAAGTGCATCTGGACCACGTACTTGAGGTGCTCTCCGGTGGGCGCGATAAGCAACACGCCGGCACCGGCGCCTTGCAGCGAAAAGGCACCATCAAAGTACATCAGCCACTCTTTGCTTGCTTCTTTGACGGGGATGCTCGTTTCTGGAGTTTCTTCATCTGGTGTTGGCGTCCATTCTGCTATGAATTCTGCCAAAGCTCTGCTCTGAATAGTTGAAGTGCTTTCAAACTTGAGACCAAAGCTTGACAGTTCCAGTGCCCACTCAACGATCCTGCCTGTTGCTTCTGGATTTTGCAGTATCCTCTTCAACGGAAAGCGAGTGACAACTGTAATCTCATGTGCTTGGAAGTAATGGCGCAGCTTTCTCGAGGCCATGAGAAGGCCGAAAAGCAATTTCTGCACACCAGAGTACCTTGACCTAGCCCCCTGCAGAAGGGAACTGACAAAGTAAACTAGGCGCTGCACCATTTTCTTCTGCACCTCTTGCTTGCCGGGACCAGAGCTTGTCGGCGAAGCTTCCTGCTTGTCGCTGGATGTGTTTGCCGGTGAAGCCCCCTGCTTGTCGCTGGATGTGCTTGCCGCGGTTGTGGGTTCATCATCTGCCTCCCTCTCCGCTACTAACGCAGCACTAATCACTTGATTGGTTGCCGCTAAATATAGCAGCAACTTCTCTTGTGGCCTAGGTGCGACAAGTATTGGAGTGGAGGACAGGTATTTCTTTAAGTCCTGCAGCGCAGCCTCTGCTTCCGGAGTCCATTTCATTGGACCTGCCTTTTTCAAGATTTTGAAAAACGGCAGGGTGCGCTCAGCAGACTTAGAGATAAACCTACTGAGAGCAGCCACGCAACCGGCAAGTCTTCGTACATCCTTGACGCGCTTCGGGGCCTCAATCTGCTCAATGGCCTTGATCTTGTCGGGATTGGCTTCTATCCCCCTCTGTCATACAAAGAACCCGAGAAGCTTGCCGGAGGGAACTCCAAATACACACTTCTCGGGGTTCAACTTGAGGTTGATCTTGCGTAGATTTGCAAAGGTCTCGTCCAGATCTTGAATCAGAGTTGCTTTGTCTTTGCTCTTGACCACTATGTCATCCATGTAGGCTTCCACATTTCTGTGCAGCTGTGGCTCAAAAGCTTCATGGACCACCCTTGCAAATGTTGAACCAGCATTCTTTAATCCGAAAGGCATCCGAATGAAACAGTATGTGCCACATGGACTAATGAATGCGGTTTTCTCCTCATCCTCTTCTGCCATGAAGATCTGATGATATCCTGAGTATGCATCAAGAAATGAAAGCAAATCACATCTGGCCGTGGACTCAACAATCTGGTCAATGCGCGGCAAGGGAAATGGGTCTTTGGGACAAGCTTTATTAACATCAGTAAAGTCTATACAAAGCCTCCATTTCCCATTTGCTTTGCGCACGACAACCGGATTGGCCAACCACGTGGGATGGAGTACTCCTCTGACAAGGCCTGCTGCTTCCAACTTCTTGATTTCTTCTGCTATGAACTCTTGACGCTCCACTGCTTGCTTCCTAACTTTTTGCTTGACGGGCCGCGCGTGAGGACAAACAGCGAGGTGGTGCTCAATTACTTTCCTGGGAACACCGGGGATGTCAGACGGTTGCCATGCAAACACGTCGACATTCGCCCGCAGGAAAGCAACGAGCGCACTTTCCTATTTAGGGTCTAGGGTGGCGCTGATGGTGAAGGTACCACTAGTGCCGTCCTCCTTGGCGGACACCTTCTTGGTCTGTGGTGGAGCCGTCATCGTCTTGTTACGCTTGCCGGTGGAGCTCGATGGTGCGTCCTCGATGGTAGCGCAGCACTCCGAAGAGGTGCGCTTGCCAGAGTGGGCATCAGAGCACTTGCCGGACTTGGTCTTCCTCTTCCCTTCGGGAGCTTCAGCGGCAAGTGTAATGCGATCTGCTGCTGCTGCTGCATCCCGGTAAATCTTGTCGGCGCAGATAAGGGCATCCTTCTTGTCACTAGGGACAGAGATGATGCTTATCGGGCCGGGCATCTTGAGCATGTTGTAGGCATAGTGAGAGGCTGCCATGAACTTGGCGAGTGCTGGACGGTCGAGTATCCCATTGTATGGCAATGGGAAATCAGCTACGTCAAATGTGACACTCTCAGTCCTGTAGTTCATCTCGCTGCCAAATGTGACCGGCAACGTGATCTTCCCCTTTGGCTTGCTCCTTCCCGGATTGATCCCTTGGAACGTGCCGGTTTCTTCGAGCTCGCTGTCGGGGATCTGAAGCTTCTGGAGTACAGCTGAGGATATCAGGTTCAAGCCGGCCCCGCCGTCAACTAACATCTTGGTGACTTTGAGGTTGCGGATGGTTGGTGACACAAACATTGGCAAGCATCCGACCGCAGTTGTGCGATCAGGGTGGTCCTCAATGTCAAAGATGATAGGCATGCTGGACCATTTCAGAGGCTTGCGCGACTCCATGGATGGTTCTGCTGCATTGACTTCCCGCGCCCACTGCTTGAGTTGGCGGTGCGAAGTATGCAGAGAAGCACCTCCGTCAACGCATAGGACCTCAGTGGCTTTCTGGAATTCCTACTCATTGGTCTCATCCTCATCCATATCTTCATCTTCATCTTCTTCTTCGTCCTTGTCGCGGCCCCGGGGAGGTCTGTCTCCTTGCCGCTGCTTGGCCTTGCCGCGGCGTCCTCCCCGGCCAGGGCGCTTCTTGCCGGATCCGCCATCACCTCCTTGAGCTTTCTCCTTGTCGCGTCGCTCATACTCAGCTTTCTGCAACTCGACGAGCTTCTCAACCTTCTTGCAACTCTGGAGATCGTGACCCTTGGTGCGGTGGATCTTGCAATACTGCTTGTTGGTGTCGTCCTGCTTGTCAACGGCCGCCACAGCTTGGCAGTTGGTGCAAGCGGCAGTCTCCTGGCCGGAGCTACCAGCTGGTGCTGTCTTGGCGCCACCTCCATTGCCGGACTGCTCGACAACTAGCACATCTTTTCCCTTCTTTTTTCTGTTGTTCCGCCGCCGGTTTTTCCTTGCCGGGGCGGCATCCTCGCTGTCGGACCCTCCTGCTCCAACAGTCTCTCCGGGAAGTCTCCTCCCCTCCTCAGCGCGCGCACACTTGTCGGCCAGAGCATATAGCTCGCTGACGTCCTTGATCTTGCACATCGCCATCTCCTCCCACATCCTACGGTTTCGCATGTTCTGATGGAACGCGCTGATGACCGCAGCGGGGTGGATATCAGGGATGTTGTAATGCACGCGGCTGAATCTCTGTATGTACTTGCGCAGGGATTCTCCTTCTTTCTGGACGAGTATGTGAAGATCACTTTCTTGGCCATGGGGCTTGTGGCCGCCTGTGAAGGCGCCGACAAACTGATGGCACAAATCAGCCCAAGAAGATATGGAGTTTTCCGGCAAGTGCATGAGCCAGGATCTGACATTGGGCTTGAGTACCAACGGGAAGTAGTTGGCAAGGATCTTGTCGTCTCGTCCTCCAGCAGCCTGCACCGCAATGGTGTAGATGCTGAGGAACTCCGACGGATGCGACTTGCCGTCGTACTTCTCGGGTACGTCAGGCTTGAAGTTCTTGGTACTGGGCCAATGGACTTGCCGCAGCTCACGGGTAAACGCAGGGCAGCCTACCGTATACAGTAAGTCGCCTGGTTCTCCTGGCGCATGCATATCAACAGCGGGCCCAGCGCGCAGGTCAGATTGACGCCGCGCTTCTCTTCGGTGCTCGATGTGGGTGCGAGCGTCTTCTTGCCGTCATTCTTGAAGAACTTGGCGTTGATCACGCCGAGCTCGCGGGTCTGCTGACGCAGTAGAGTCGCTGTCGAGGTTGGCCCGGCGAGCTGGTGATCTTGGCCTCCGGGGCGGAGAGTGCACGGTGGGTGCACCTCCACCGGTTCTCTCGCCGTCGGCTTGTGCTTGGCGGTCTTGCCGCGGCTGCGAAGCGCTCGGCTGCCGCGGAGTGTCACCATTGGCGAAGCCAATGAGACTCTGGATGGTGGCCCTCCATTCGTCGATCTTGTCCGACGTAGGAGGGAAGTCTAGAAGCAGTTGAGCCCTCGCCAGAGCTTCTGATGGAGTGGATGGTGGCAGCGGCGACCGGTGCGAGGAACGAGACATGCTTAAACTCCTAACTCCATTAGGAGGAGCAGTATCCCGTCCAAGCGACCGTACAGCGCTCGTGCCAGCATGTTGGCGTGCAAGCTGACCTTGGACGTCTCGAGATCCACCAGCTTGATTTGGATTCAGCAAGCGCATGGCACCGTGAGTGCCATGACGCTGCTGGTCCCGCGCCTCCTGATATGGACGCGGGGCTTGTCCGGTCGTCGAGGTTTGTGCCGCCTTGTCCTTGGACTTGGCAGCAACTTGGGCTCCCTCGTCGACGTCCATTCCTCCGCCGGCGCCTACCCCACCGCCCTCTGGCTCTGGTGGCGGTGGGTTCGACGCGGACGGAGCGGCCACCTCCGAAGCCTTCTTCTTCGGTGGCATGTTGATGAAGATGTTGATGGAGATGCGGCTCGTGCGAACGCCGGATCAGGTTCACACAACCTCAACGCCCCCTACCTGGTGCGCCAAAGATGTCGTGGTAGACTGGTCGCCACGGACACCTATGGGACCGGAGCCCCTTCTCGATTCGGCGGGGGGCAGAGATCGCACGAAGAGCGGATCGAGGCGAAACACACGAGCAGTTTACCCAGCTTCGGAGCTCTCCGGAGAGATAATACTCCTACTGCTGCTTTGTGATTGTATTGCGTTCTTGCTCGGGAGCTTGGAAGCTACAAGACCGAGCGAGTGTGTATTGTGGCTATCGAAGGATTCGAACCCTTTCTACGTTGCACGCGGGCCTCTTTTTATACGTGAAAGGGGTCACCGACAGGTGGCAAGGTAGGTGAGGGTAAAAATGGAAAAAGAGTAGGCTGGTATAGCTACTTGTACAGTGGTCTTTACCTAACTCTGACGGCAGGGGACAAAGGCATTAAATGCCTATATAAGTCACCCAAACAGTGCAAAAAGTGGCCGTCAGAGGCGCCACCGCTCGACACGGTGGTATCCTTGTCATCGCCGCTTAACGCTGTGTACCGCTGGCTGCACAGCCTCTCACCACGCGTGCCCGAAAAGGTCCCGTGGCGACACGTTGGCGGGTGCGCTGGAGCCGAGGTACAGAGCGATAGCTTGTCGCGGCAAGCGTCTTGCCGCAGATGTTGCCTTGTCGCTGTCCGGAAGCCTGTCGCTCGCCGGGTCTTGTCGGGACGCGAAGCGCGTCGCGGCAAGTTCCTTGGTTGTTCTTCCCGGCAAGCTCCTCTTGCCGGGGTCTTGTCTCTTTAGTTAGCCTTCCCGGCAAGCTCCTCTTGCCGGGGTTTTGTCTTGAACACTTTGTTCTTGAATGGCTCCAAAGGAACCATAGAGGATCTTGGCGGTCGCCCGGCAAGCCTTGCCGCGGGGCGCTGCAACTGCCCGTGCACAAGTTCGGGGTACTAGGGTACCCCTATTCTAGTACACCGACAAAAGGGTAAATTCTAATCAAGTGGCTGAACAATAGGTGCAGAGACTAACGCTTTCTTAACTATTTCAAATGCTTCTACACAATCATCATCAAAGACAAATGGTACATCTTTTTGTAATAAATTAGTCAGAGGCCGAGAGATTTTCGAGAAGTCCTTAATGAACCTCCTATAAAATCCGACGTGACCAAGGAAACTTCTTATACCTTTGATGTCCTTGGGACATGGCATCTTTTCAATAGCGTCAACCTTGGCTTTATCAACTTCAATACCTCTTTCAGAAACTTTGTGCCCCAAGACAATACCTTCATTAACCATAAAGTGGCACTTTTCCCAATTCAAGACAAGATTAGTTTCTTCACATCTCTGCAAAACTCGATCAAGATTGCTCAAGCAATCATCAAAAGAGGAACCATAGACGGAAAAGTTTTCCATGAAAACCTCACAAATCTTTTCACAAAAATCAGAGAATATAGCCATCATGCATCTTTGAAAGGTAGCAGGTGCATTACATAAACCAAAAGGCATACGTCTATAAGCAAAAGTACCAAAAGGGCATGTAAAAGTAGTCTTTGATTGATCTTTAGCCGACACAGGTATTTGAGAGAAACCAGAATAACCATCTAGAAAGCAATAATGTGTATGTTTGCATATTATTTCTAGCATTTGATCAATAAAAGGTAAGGGGTAATGATCTTTCTTGGTGGCTTTATTTAATTTGTGGAAATCAATTACCATCCTATAACCTGTAATAATTCTTTGCAGAATCAATTCATCTTTATCATTAGGGACAACAGTAATACCTCCCTTCTTAGGGACACAATGGACAGGACTTACCCACTGACTATCAGCAACGGGATAAATTATACCTGCCTCCAGAAGCTTGAGTATTTCTTTCCTTACCACTTCTTTCATTTTAGGATTCAAACGTCGTTGAGGATCACGAACTGGTTTGGCATCTGCTTCCAAATTTATTTTATGTTGACATAGAGTGGGACTAATGCCCTTAAGATCATCAAGAGTATATCCAATAGCGGCACGGTGCTTCTTCAGAGTTTTCAATAATCTTTCTTCTTCATGCTCTGAAAGGTTAGCACTAATAATAACAGGATATATTTTCTTTTCATCAAGATAAGCATACTTAAGATTATCAGGCAACGGCTTAAGCTCAAACACGGGATCACCCTTGGGTGGAGGAGGATCCCCTAGGATTCCAACAGGCAAATTGTGTTTCAGAATAGGTTCTTGTTTAAAGAATACTTCATCTATTTCCCTTCTTTCATTCATGAACATATAATTTTCATGGTCTAGCAAATAGTGTTCCAAAGGATCACTAGGAGGTATGGCAATAGAAGCAAGACCAATAATTTCATCCTTACTAGGCAATTCTTCCTCACGATGTTGTTTACTAAATTTAGAGAAATTAAACTCATGAACCATATCATCCAAGCCAATAGTAACAACATTCTTTTCGCAGTCTATCTTAGCATTAACAGTATTCAAGAAGGGTCTACCAAATATAATGGGACAAAAGCTATCTTGTGGAGAACCAAGAACAAGGAAATCAGCAGGATATTTAGTTTTCCCACACAAGACTTCAACATCTCTAACAATTCCCACTGGTGAAATAGTATCTCTATTGGCAAGTTTAACTATAACATCAATATCTTCTAACTCAGCAGGTGCGATATCATGCATAATTTCTTTATATAAGTCAATGGGTATAACACTAGCACTAGCACCCATATCACATAAGCCATCATAACAATGATCTCCTATTTTAATAGAAATAACATGCACACCTACCACAGGTCTATGTTTATCTCTATCACAGGGTTTAGCAATTCTAGCAGTTTCACCAGAAAACTGAATGACATGCCCATCAATATTATCAGACAGGAGATCTTTAACAATAGCAATATTAGGCTCTACTTTGACTTGCTCAGGAGGTGTATAAGTTCTAGTATTGCTTTTACGAACAACAGTTGAAGCTTAAGCATGATCCTTTACTCTAGCAGGGAAAGGTGGTTTCTCAACATAAGAGGTGGGAACAATAGGATCATTATAAGTGATGGTCTTTTCTTCAACTTTAATAGGTGCAGCTACTTTTACTTCTATGGGAGGATGATATTTAAACCACTTCTCCTTGGGGAGATCAACATAAGAAGCAAAAGATTCACAGAAAGAAGCTACTATCTCAGAGTCAAGTCCATATTTAGTGCTAAACTTATGGAAAATATCGGTATCCATAAAAGATTTAACACAATCAAACTTAGGTCTCATACCTGACTCCTTACCTTCGTCGAGGTCCCAATCGTCAGAGTTGCGTTTAATTCTATCCAATAAATTCCATCTGAATTCAATAGTCTTCATCATAAAAGAGCCAGCACAAGAAGTATCGAGCATGGTGCGATTGTTATCAGAAAGCAGAGCATAAATTTTTTGAAGAATTGTTTCTCTTGAGAGGTCATGATTGGGGCATGAACATAACATTGATTTAAGCCTCCCCCAAGCTTGAGCGATGCTTTCTCCTTCACGAGGCCAAAAATTATATATATAATTGCGATCACGATGAACAAGATGCATAGGGTAATACTTTTGATGAAATTCCAATTTCATTCTTTTATAGTTCCATGATCTCGTATCATCACATAGCCTATACCATGTCGATGCGTCTCCCTCCAAAGATAAAGGGAAAGCCTTCTTCTTAACAACATCATCGGGTATACCTGCAAGCTTAAATAATCCACAAATATCATCCAAATAGCGTAGATGCTCATCGGGATGCTTTGTCCCATCTCCTGTAAAAGTATTAGCCAGCAGTTTTTCCATAATACCCGAAGGAAATTCAAAAGGAGTTTCATTTTCAATAGGTTCAGTAGGTTCAGGAGAAACTCTTTGCTCTACTGGACAGGGTGAAGGTACCCCGAACAAGCCCCTCAGAGATTCACTTTCCATAGTAACAAGTGACAGAAAATTTCAGCACACTATATAAATTTTTCCTTACCAAATTCCACTTACCAAAGGCGCTACACTTCCCCGGCAACGGCGCCAGAAAAGAGTCTTGATGACCCAGAAGTATAGGGGATCTATCGTAGTCCTTTCGATAAGTAAGAGTGTCGAACCCAACGAGGAGAAGAAGGAAATGATAAGCGGTTTTCAGCAAGGTATTCTCTGCAAGTACTGAAATAAGTGGTAACAGATAGTTTTGTGATAAGGTAAATTGTAACGAGCAACAAGTAACAAAAGTAAATAAGGTGCAGCAAGGTGCAGCAAGGTGGCCCAATCCTTTTTGTAGCAAAGGACAAGCCGGAACAAACTCTTATAATAGGAAAAGCACTCCCGAGGACACATGGGAATATCGTCAAGCTAGTTTTCATCACGCTCATATGATTCGCGTTCGGTACTTTGATAATTTGATATGTGGGTGGACCGGTGCTTGGGTGCTGTTCTTACTTGAACAAGCATCCCACTTATGATTAACCTCTATTGCAAGCATCCGCAACTACAACAAAAGTATTAAGGTAAACCTAACCATAGCATGAAACATATGGATCCAAATCAGCCCCTTACAAAGCAACACATAAACTAAGGTTTAAGCTTCTGTCACTCTAGCAACCCATCATCTACTTATTACTTCCCAATGCCTTCCTCTAGTCCCAAATAATGGTGAAGTGTTATGTAGTCGACGTTCACATAACACCACTAGAGGTTAGACAACATACACCTTATCAAAATATCGAACGAATACCAAATTCACATGACTACTAATAGCAAGACTTCTCCCATGTCCTCAGGAACAAACGTAACTACTCACAAAGCATATTCATGTTCATAATCAGAGGGGTAATAATGTGCACAAAGGATCTGAACATATAATCTTCCACCAAATAAACCAACTAGTATCAACTACAAGGAGTAATAACCACTACTAGCAACCTACTAGCACCAATCCCGGACTTAGAGACAAGAATTGGATACAAGAGATGAACTAGTGTTTGGAGATGAGATGGTGCTGGTGAAGATGTTGATGGAGATTGCCCTCTCCCGATGAGAGGAGCGTTGGTGATGATGACGATGATTTCCCCCTCCCGGAGGGAAGAGTCCCCGGCAGAACAGCTCTGCCGGAGCCCTAGATTGGTTCCGCCAAGGTTCCGCCTCGTGGTGGCGGAGTCTCGTCTCTAAAGGTTGCTTATGATTTTTTCTCATCGAAAGACTTCATATAGGAGAAGATGGGCGTCGGAGAGCCGCCAGGGGGCCCACGAGGTAGGGGGGCGCCCAGGGGGGAGGGGCGCGCCCCCCACCCTTGTGAGCAGGGTGTGGGCCCACTGGCCTTCATCTTTGGCGGCGATTTTTCTTTATTTATTTTAAGATATTCCGTGGAGTTTCAGGACTTTTGGAGTTGCGCAGAATAGGTCTCCAATATTTGCTCCTTTTCCAGCCAGAATTCCAGCTGCCGGCATTCCCCTTCTTCATGGTAAACCTTGTAAAATAAGAGAGAATAGCCATAAGTATTGTGACATAACGTGAAATAACAGCCCATAATGCGATAAATATCGATATAAAAGCATGATGCAAAATGGACGTATCAAAGTGTTGTACCCGACTGCAACCACGTGTCTTCAGTGCGACCACTTAGTGGTGTTTTGTAGGGGGTGCCGTTGCATGTCTGCCACTAGGCACGCAACTGCAATTGTTGTCCCCAGCTGCAACTCTGTGCTATTTTATCAAGGGGAGGGAGCTGTTGCATGTCCGCCACTAGGCACGCAACTGCTAGTATTAAACTTGGCTGCAACTCAGTGGTGTTTTGTCGGGCGGAGGACAGGCAATTGCATGTCCACCACTAGACACACAACTGCAAGTGTCGCCTCCTTAAATGAAATTACATGTCTTCAATGCGACTATAACTTTGTACTTTCTTGTCATGTGAGGGGTTAGTTGCATGTTTGTTACTAGTTGCGCAACTGCAAGGGTCGGCCTCGAATGCAACTGCATGTCTTCTACACGGTTCAAACTCAGCGGTGTTTGTTCAGACGGGGGACAAGCAATTTGCATGTCCACCTCTATGCATGCAACTGCAAGTATCATCCCCGACTGCAACTACATGTCTTCAACACGGTTGCAGCTTTGTGGTGTCTTGTCAAGGGGACGGGGCAGTTGCATCTCTGCTACTAGGCATGCAACTGCAAGGTGTCGGCCCCGACATCAACTATGTGGTGTTTTGTCATGAGGAGTAGTTACATGTTTGTCACTAGGCATGCAACTATAAGTGTCGCCCCGACTGTAACTCTGTGGTGTTTTATCAAGGGGAGGGGCAGTTGCATGTCTACCACTAGGGACGGAAATGCAAGTGTCGTGCTCCGACGCCCCCTCCCCCAGTGCAACTCCATGTGCTTCATTGTGGCTGCAACTTCATCTATCTATTTTTTCTTTTCTCCTTTTATTTTTGTGTTTGTTTTTTTCTTTCCTAAATAGGGTGTATTATTTTTTATTACAAACTGTGCAATCTAGTTGCATGTCCGCCTCGGCGTGCAACTACATGTATTGCACGTCGCATGCGCTGCAAGCGCACCAACTTAACGTTGCAGAAGGATTAGAAGTGTGTGGTGTTCCCATATGTGTGTAATTTATTAGTTTTTATCTTCCTTTCTTATTTTACGGTATCATTGCTTGCACACCCGTTGGTTGCACGTAATTGCATTATGGTTATATGTGTGCAAAAAAATATATTTTTTTATTTGTGTTTTTTTCGAGAAAGCTTCCGATCTTTAAATACTTGTATTTTCCGTCCAATATAGATGACCATAAGTAGCATGCACATAGCTCACACGGTCACACCCAACTACAAAACAACATATACCAGGATTTTTTGGCGAACAAAAAATACAATTGTCGAGGTTGAAGCTAGTTAGTAAAATAGACTTACATGGCAGTGATACATTCCAAGTACAAGCAAGAGATAGAAAATCCGGCAACTGCGTAAAGGTGCACAGGAGAAAAGGTAAGACAAAAGCCCAGTAGAGCACCAGGCAAGCCCATCACGAAGACAACAAATAAACAGTTGCAGAAAAAACAAAAAAGCCCGGGCTGTACATATGCTGATGTCATCAGTCGAATGAGACTTCGTGAAGTCTCAGTCGGACCCAAAAATGGGCTGTCTAGGACTGAGTCGACTGAGACTTCGCGAAGTCTCAGTCAGATGATGTCACCTATGTTAGTTTAGGCCTGTTTTATCTTGTGGGCTGCTGGGTTGTACTTTTTTCTCATGCGGGCTTAAGTCTCGGTCATAAAGGCATGGTTGGTTTCACCCAGGTGATCACGGTCCACATCTTCCTCAATTGCAGCGTACAATCGAATGTCGCTCAACCAAGGGCTGTATAACATGAATCGATCAGCTGCTAAAAAAACTGCTCAATCAATTGCATTGGCTTAGGTATAGCGTCGCACATGGTTCATTCCTCCTCTTCGTGTCATCTTGCTTCTCCTTTTATTTTTCCTTTATATAATTTCTTTCAAATAAAAGTATATACTTTAAAAGAAAAAAAATCTATCTTTAATATGACAAAGAAATAAAAAACAAAATGAAATAAAAAAGACAATTTAATTGTGTGTGGCTTAATATTTTTGAAAAATAAAATTATTAAGTTGCATACAGACGGTGGACATGCAAAATTTGTGATGTCGATATGCGTGTAGCGGTTGCGTTGTTTCTTTAATAACTAAAAAAATAATCCAGAACAACACTATGTAGAAAAGAAAATAACACAAATCCAGAACACTAAAGAAAAAAAATGAAAATTTCAAAATAATAAAACCACATACCAGGCTGTCCGAGCACCCCCAAACCCCTAATTGCGCCCGGCCGGTTTCGCTTGAAGTTGCATGTCAGATACAACATTTGTTGTTGCACATAGGGCTACATGCAACTAGGTAACACATTTGAGAAAAAAAACTATTTAGAAAAGATAAAAAACTAAAACACAATAAAGAAAAGAAAAAAGAATATTGGCAGACGTGCAACTGCCCTCTCCTCCGATAAAACACCTCCGAAGTTGCATGCTAGTGTATACACATGCAACTGCCCCCATCCACCCACCGCCTCCCTCCCCACCCCTTTGACAAAACAAAGTTTACTTGCATCACATTGGAAGACATGCAGTTGCGGTCGAGGGAGGGGGGGAGGGGGACAGTTGTAGTTGCATGTCTAGTGTACACATGCAACGACCCCCCTCTCCTCCTACCTCTCTGACTAAAAAAAATACAAATACAACCATGCTGAAAGACATGCAGTTGCAGTCGGGGCCAACACTTGCAGTTGCATGGCTAGTGTACACATGCAACTAGAAAACAAAAATTTAAAAGAAAAAACTCTATATTTCAGTGGGCCACGACTCCTTAATTCATGGCTAACTTGATTTGCATGAGAGGAAAAGTGAACTATTAATTTAATTGGAAAAATAAAATGAAAAAAAATGAAAAAATATATAATTTTTTTCCTATTTTTCTGGAAAATAAGATTTAGGTTTCCATGAGAAAAAACTCTTCAAATATTATCCTTTTGCCCTCCAACAAAACATAGTACAGTTGCAACCATGTTGGAAGACATGCAGTTCCAGTCGGGGGTGACAGTTGTAGTTGCATGCCTAGTGCATGAACATGCAACTACCGACGCCTCTCCCGCCGCCACACCGACAAAAAAAAGTCCAGTTTAAGTCGGGTGGGTAGACATGATATTGCAGTCGAGGGCGAATCTTGCGGTTGTGTGCCTTGTGTTAGACATGCAACCGCCCCTCTCCCGCCATCCTCTGACATAACAAAAAGGCCAGTTGCAGTCGGGTGGGTAGACATGTAGTTGCAGTCAAGGGCGACACTTGTAGTTGCATGCCTAGTCTCAGACATGCAACTTCCCCTTCTCTAGTCACCCACTGATACGTCTCCAACGTATCTATAAGTTTTGATTGTTCCATGCTGTTATATTATCAATCTTGGATGTTTTATAATCATTCTATAGTCATTTCATATCATTTTTTGGTACTAACTGATGACCCACAAGTATAGGGGATCTATCATAGTCCTTTCGATAAGTAGGAGTGTCGAACCCAATGAGGAGCAGAAGGAAATGATAAGCGGTTTTCAGCAAGGTATTCTCTGCAAGTACTGAAATAAGTGGTAACAGATAGTTTTGTGATAGGATAATTTATAACGAGCAACAAGTAACAAAAGTAAATAAAGTGCAGCAAGGTGGCCCAATCCTTTTTGTAGCAAAGGACAAGCCTGGACAAACTCTTATATAAGGAAAAGCGCTCCCAAGGACACATGGGAATATCGTCAAGCTAGTTTTCATCACGTTCATATGATTCGCATTCGGTACTTTGATAATTTGATATGTGGGTGGACTGGTGCTTGGGTGTTGTTCTTACTTGAACAAGTATCCCACTTATGATTAACCTCTATTGCAAACATCCGGAACTACAACAAAAGTATTAAGGTAAACCTAACCATAGCATGAAACATATGGATCCAAATCAGCCCCTTACGAAGCAACGCATAAACTAGGGTTTAAGCTTCTGTCACTCTAGCAACCCATCATCTACTTATTACTTCCCAATGCCTTCCTCTAGGCCCAAATAATGGTGAAGTGTTATGTAGTCGACGTTCACATAACACCACTAGAGGATAGACAACATACATCTCATCACAATATCGAATGAATACCAAATTCACATGACTACTAATAGCAAGACTTCTCCCATGTCCTCAGGAACAAACGTAACTACTCACAAAGCATATTCATGTTCATAATCAGAGGGGTAATAATATGCATAAAGGATCTGAACATATGATCTTCCACCAAATAAACCAACTAGCATTAACTACAAGGAGTAATCAACACTACTAGCAACCTACTAGCACCAATCCCGGACTTGGAGACAAGAATTGGATACAAGAGATGAACTAGGGTTTTGAGATGAGATGGTGCTGGTGAAGATGTTGATGGAGATTGCCCTCTCCTGATGAGAGGAGCGTTGGTGATGACGATGATGATGATTTCCCCCTCCCGGAGGGAAGTGTCCCCGGCAGAACAGCTCTGCCGGAGCCCTAGATTGGTTCCGCCAAGGTTCCGCCTCGTGGCGGCGAAGTCTCGTCCCGAAAGGTTGATTATGATTTTTCCTCATTGAAAGACCTCATATAGCAGAAGATGGGCATCAGAGAGCCAACAGAGGGCCCACGAGGTAGGGGGCGCGCCCTGGGGGGTAAGGCTCGCCCCCACCCTTGTGGACAGGTGGGCCCCCCTCTGGTGAACTTCTTCCGCTGGATATTTTTTATTATTTCCAAAAATGACTTTAGTGGAGTTTCAAGACTTTTGGAGTTGTGCAGAATAGGTCTCTGATACGTCCATTTTGCATCATGCTTTTATATCGATATTTATCGTATTATGGGCTGTTATTTCACGTTATGTCACAATACTTATGGCTATTCTCTCCTATTTTACAAGGTTTACATGAAGAGGGAGAATGCAAGCAGCTAGAATTCTGGGCTGGAAAAGAAGCAAATATTGAAGGCCTATTTTGCGCAACTCCAAAAGTCCTAAACCCCACGGAATACCTTAGAATAAATAAAGAAAAATCGTCGCCAAAGATGAAGGCCAGGGGGCCCACACCCTGCTCACGAGGGTGGGGGCCACGCCCTCCCCCCTGGGCGCGCCCCCTACCTCGTGGGCCCCCTGGTGGCTCTCCGACGCCCATCTTCTTCTATCTGAAGTCTTTCGATGAGAAAAAAATCATAAGCAACCTTTTGGGACGAGACTCCGCTGCCACGAGGCGGAACCTTGGCGGAACCAATCTAGGGCTCCGGCGGAGCTATTCTGCTGGGGACACTTCCCTCCGGGAGGGGGAAATCATCGCCATCATCATCACCAACGCTCCTCTCATCGGGAGAGGGAAATCTCCATCAACATCTTCACCAGCACCATCTCATCTCCAAACTCTAGTTCATCTCTTGTATCCAGTTCTTGTCTCTAAGTTCGGGATTGGTGCTAGTAGGTTGCTAGTAGTGTTGATTACTCCTTGTAGTTGATGCTAGTTGGTTTATTTGGTGGAAGATTATATATTCAGATCCTTTATGCATATTATTACCCCTCTGATTATGAACATGAATATGCTTTGTGAGTAGTTACGTTTGTTCCTGAGGACAAGGGAGAAGTCTTGCTATTAGTAGTCATGTGAATTTGGTATTCGTTCGATATTTTGATAAGATGTTTGTTGTCTAACCTCTAGTGGTGTTATGTGAACGTCGACTACATAACACTTCACCATTATTTGGGCCTAGAGGAAGGCATTGGGAAGTAATAAGTAGATGATGGGTTGCTAGAGTGACAGAAGCTTAAACCCTAGTTTATGCGTTGCTTCGTAAGGGGCTGATTTGGATCCATATGTTTCATGCTATGGTTAGGTTTACCTTAATACTTTTGTTGTAGTTGCGGATGCTTGCAATAGAGGTTAATCATAAGTGGGATGCTTGTTCAAGTAAGAACAACACCCAAGCGCCGTTCCACCCACATATCAAATTATCAAAGTACCGAACGCAAATCATATGAGCGTGATAAAAACTAGCTTGACGATATTCCCATGTGTACTCGGGAGCGCTTTTCCTATTATAAGAGTTTGTTCCGGCTTGTCCTTTGCTACTAAAAGGATTGGGCCACCTTGCTGCACCTTATTTACTTTTTTTACTTGTTGCTCATTACAATTTATCTTATCACAAAACTATCTATTACCACTTATTTCAGTACTTGCAGAGAATACCTTGTTGAAAACCGCTTATCATTTCCTTCTGCTCCTTGTTGGGTTCGACACTCTTACTTATCGAAAGGACTACGATAGATCCCCTATACTTGTGGGTCATCAAGACTCTTTTCTGGCGCCGTTGCCGGGGAGTGTAGCACCTTTGGTAAGTGGAATTTGGTAAGGAAAAATTTATATAGTGTGCTGAAATTTTCTGTCACTTGTTACTATGGAAAGTGAATCTCTGAGGGGCTTGTTTAGGGTATCTTCACCCCATCCAGTAGAGCAAAGAGTTTCTCCTCTACCTACTGAACCTATTGAAAATGAAACTCCTTTTGAATTTCCTTCGGGTATTATGGAAAAACTGCTGGCTAATACTTTTACAGGAGATGGGACAAAGCATCCCGACGAGCATCTCGCTATTTGGATGATATTTGTGGATTATTTAATCTTGCAGGTATACCCGATGATGTTGTTAAGAAGAAGGCTTTCCCTTTATCTTTGGAGGGAGACGCATCGACATGGTATAGGCTATGTGATGATACGAGATCATGGAACTATAAAAGAATGAAATTGGAATTTCATCAAAAGTATTACCCTATGCATCTTGTTCATCGTGATCGCAATTATATATATAATTTTTGGCCTCGCGAAGGAGAAAGCATCACTCAAGCTTGGGGGAGGCTTAAATCAATGTTATATTCATGCCCCAATCATGACCTCTCAAGAGAAACAATTCTTCAGAATTTTTATGCTCGGCTTTTTGATAACAATCGCACCATGCTCGATACTTCTTGTGCTGGCTCTTTTATGATGAAGACTATTGAATTCAGATGAAATTTATTGGATAGAATTAAACGCAACTCTGACGATTGGGACCTCGACGAAGGTAAGGAGTCAGGTATGAGACCTAAGTTTGATTGTGTTAAATCTTTTATGGATACCGATATTTTTCGTAAGTTTAGCACTAAATATGGACTTGACTTTGAGATAGTAGCTTCTTTCTGTGAATCTTTTGCTACTTATGTTGATCTCCCCAAGGAGAAGTGGTTTAAATATCATCCTCCCATAGAAGGAAAAGTAGCTGCACCTAGTAAAGTTGAAGAAAAGACCATAACTTATAATGATCCTATTGTTCCCACCTCTTATGTTGAGAAACCACCTTTCCCTGCTAGAGTAAAGGATCATGCTAAAGCTTCAACTGTTGTTCGTAAAAGCAATACTAGAACTTATACACCTCCTGAGCAAGTCAAAGTAGAACCTAATGTTGCTATTGTTAAAGATCTCTTGTCTGATAATATTGATGGGCATGTCATTGAATTCTCTGGTGAAATTGCTAGAATTGCTAAACCCTGTGATAGAGATAAAGATAGACCTGTGGTAGGTGTGCCTGTTATTTCTGTTAAAATAGGAGATCATTGTTATCATCGCTTATGTGATATGGGTGCTAGTGCTAGTGTTATACCCATTGACTTATATAAAGAAATTATGCATGATATCGCACCTGCTGAGTTAGAAGATATTGATGTTACAATTAAACTTGCCAATAGAGATACTATATCTGCAATGGGAATTGTTAGAGATGTTGAAGTCTTGTGTGGGAAAACCAAATATCCCGCTGATTTCCTTGTTCTTGGTTCTCCACAAGATAGCTTTTGTCCCATTATTTTTGGTAGACCCTTCTTGAATACTGTTAATGCTACGATAGACTGCAAAAAGAATGTTGTTACTGTTGGCTTGGATGATATGGTTCATGAGTTTAATTTCTCTAAATTCAGTAAAAAAATCGTGAGGAAGAATTTCCTACCAAGGATGAAATTATTGGTCTTGCTTCGATTGCTGTACCTCCTAGTGATCCTTTAGAACATTATTTGCTAGACCATGAAAATGAGATGTTCATGAATGAAAGAAGGGAAATAGATGAAGTGTTCTTTAAACAGGAACCTATTCTGCAACACAATTTGCCTGTTGAAATCTTAGGGGATCCTCCTCCACCCAAGGGTGATCCCGTGTTTGAGCTTAAACCGTTGCCTGATAATCTTAAATATGCTTATCTTGATGAAAAGAAAATATATCCTATTATTATCAGTGCTAACCTTTCAGAGCATGAAGAAGAAAGATTATTGAAAACTCTGAAGAAGCACCGTGCAGCTATTGGATATACTCTCGATGATCTTAAGGGCATTAGTCCCACTCTATGTCAACATAAAATAAATTTGGAAGCGGATGCTAAACCAGTTCGTGATCCTCAACGACGTTTGAATCCTAAAATGAAAGAAGTGGTAAGAAAGGAAATACTCAAGCTTCTAGAGGCAGGTATAATTTATCCCGTTGCTGATAGTCAGTGGGTAAGTCCTGTCAATTGTGTCCCTAAGAAGGGAGGTATTACTGTTGTCCCTAATGATAAAGATGAATTGATTCCGCAAAGAATTATCACAGGTTATAGGATGGTAATTGATTTCCGCAAATTAAATAAAGTTACTAAGAAAGATCATTACCCCTTACCTTTTATTGATCAAATGCTAGAAAGATTATGCAAACATACACATTATTGCTTTCTAGATGGTTATTCTGGTTTCTCTCAAATACCTGTGTCGGCTAAAGATCAATGAAAGACTACTTTTACATGCCCTTTTGGTACTTTTGCTTATAGACGTATGCCTTTTGGTTTATGTAATGCACCTGCTACCTTTCAAAGATGCATGATGGCTATATTCTCTGATTTTTGTGAAAAGATTTGTGAGGTTTTCATGGACGACTTTTCCGTCTATGGTTCCTCTTTTGATGATTGCTTGAGAAATCTTGATCGAGTTTTGCAGAGATGTGAAGAAACTAATCTTGTCTTGAATTGGGAAAAGTGCCACTTTATGGTTAATGAAGGTATTGTCTTGGGGCACAAAGTTTCTGAAAGAGGTATTGAAGTTGACAAAGCCAAAGTTGACGCTATTGAAAAGATGCCATGTCCCAAGGACATCAAAGGTATAAGAAGTTTCCTTGGTCACGCCGGATTTTATAGGAGGTTCATTAAGGACTTCTCAAAAATCTCTCGGCCTTTGACTAATTTATTACAAAAAGATGTACCATTTGTCTTTGATGATGATTGTGTAGAAGCATTTGAAATACTTAAGAAAGCATTAGTTTCTGCACCTATTGTTCAGCCACCTGATTGGAATTTACCCTTTGAAGTTATGTGTGATTCTAGTGATTATGCTGTAGGTGCTGTTCTAGGGCAAAGAGTTGATAAGAAATTAAATGTTATCCATTATGCTAGTAATACTCTAGACAATGCTCAAAGAAATTATGCTACTACCGAAAAGGAACTTTTAGAAGTTGTATTTGCTTGTGATAAATTCAGACCCTATATAGTTGATTCTAAAGTAACTATTCACACTGATCATGCTGCTATTAAATATCTCATGGAAAAGAAAGATGCTAAACCTAGACTTATTAGATGGGTTCTCTTGCTGCAAGAATTTGATTTACATATTGTTGATAGAAAAGGAGCTGAGAACCCAGTTGCAGACAACTTATCTAGGTTAGAGAACTTTCTTGATGACCCACTACCTATTGATGATAGTTTTCCTGATGAACAATTAAATGTCATAAGCACTTCTTGTAGCACTCCATGGTATGCTGATTATGCTAATTATATTGTTGCTAAATTTATACCACCTAGCTTCACATACCAACAAAAGAAAAAGTTCTTTTATGATTTGAGACATTACTTTTGGGATGATCCACATCTTTATAAAGAAGGAGTAGATGGTGTTATTAGACGTTGTGTACCTGAGCATGAACAGGAACAGATCCTACGCAAGTGTCACTCCGAAGCTTATGGAGGACACCACGCTGGAGATAGAACTGCACATAAGGTATTGCAATCTGGTTTTTATTGGCCTACTCTCTTCAAGGATGCCCGTAAGTTTGTTTTGTCTTGTGATGAATGTCAAAGAATTGGTAATATTAGTAGACATCAAGAAATGCCTATGAATTATTCACTTGTTATTGAACCATTTGATGTTTGGGGCTTTGATTATATGGGACCTTTTCCTGCCTCTAATGGATATACACATATTTTAGTTGCTGTTGATTACGTTACTAAGTGGGTAGAAGCTATTCCAACTAGTAGTGCTGATCATAACACTTCTATTAAAATGCTTAAGGAAGTTATTTTTCTGAGGTTTGGAGTCCCTAGATATTTAATGACTGATGGTGGTTCCCATTTTATTCATGGTGCTTTCCGTAAAATGCTTGCTAAATATGACATTAATCATAGAATTGCATCTCCTTATCACCCACAGTCTAGTGGTCAAGTAGAATTGAGCAATAGAGAGCTCAAATTAATTTTGCAAAAGACTGTTAATAGGTCTAGAAAGAATTGGTCCAAGAAACTTGATGATGCATTATGGGCATATAGAACTGCATATAAGAATCCTATGGGTATGTCTCCGTATAAAATGGTTTATGGAAAAGCATGTCACTTACCTCTCGAACTAGAACATAAGGCATATTGGGCTATTAAAGAGATCAACTATGATTTCAAACTTGCTGGTGAGAAGAGGTTATTTGATATTAGCTCACTTGGTGAATGGAGAACCCAGGCTTATGAGAATGCCAAGCTGTTTAAAGAAAAAGTTAAAAGATGGCATGACAAAAGGATACAAAAGCGCAAGTTTAATGTAGGTGATTATGTATTGCTATACAACTCTCGCTTAAGATTTTTTGCAGGAAAACTTCTCTCTAAATGGGAAGGTCCCTACGTTATCGAGGAGGTCTACCGTTCTGGTGCCATAAAAATCAACAACTTCGCAGGCACAAATCCGAAGGTGGTAAACGGTCAAAGAATCAAACATTATATCTCAGGTAATCCCATAAATGTTGAAACCAATATTATTGAAACCGTAACCCCTGAGGAATACATAAGGGACACTTTCTGGAACGTTTCAGACTCCGAAAAGGAATAGGTATGTGGTACGGTAAGTAAACCAACTCCAAAACAATTTTTAAAGCAATATTTCTCCGTTTTGGAATATTTAGAAAAATAGAAAAATAGGTAGCAGTCCAGGGAGGACACGAGGCCTCCACGAGGGTGGAGGGCGCGCCCTACCCCCCTGGGCGCAAGCACCTCGTGTGCCCTCCGGACTCCATTTTCTTGCACGATACGTATTTCGGTCGGTAAAAATTCATTATATATTCTCCAGAAGGTTTTGACTCCCGTATCACGCAAATATCCTTTGTTTTCGTTTCGAGCTGTTTCCGTTGTAGATCTGAGGATTTAGGAGACTCGATCATCCTTCTATGAGGGTGAGCCTATGCCATGGAAGGTGGACGACAAGCTAGCATCATCAACAACACCTCCACCGCCAACAACAAAGAAGGAGACATAATCACATGGGTATGGGCACTCCCCTTGGCAACTGCCAAGCTTGGGGGAGGTGCCCCGGTATCGTATCATCATCACAACTCCTATCTTTACCGTTTTTCTTAGTTCGATCCTATTAGTAGTATCTTGATTTAGTAGAATAAAGTCATGGCATGATCTAGTTCTGAAGTTTTGCTTTATGATCCCTTTATGCAATCAAGTCCGTGAGCTATATATAATAAAGATTAGTGTTGAGTCAAGGGCTTGATTACTTTGCCATGATCTTGAGTGAATAAAAGAAAAGAATAAAAATAATCAAAGAGTTTATATTGATCTTAGTGAAAGTAATGACTCCACATAGAAAGAGTATGATGATTAAAAGTTATTGTGAGTTGGCAAATATAGCTTTGGTCACCGTTGCAATTAATAGGAAGTAATAAGGAGAGAGAGGTTTCACATATAGATATATTATCATTGACATCTTTTATGATTGGGAGCACTCATTAAAATATGACATGCTAAAGAGTTGATGTTGGACAAGGAAGACAACATAATGAGTTATGTTTTCTTATATCTGAGATAAAGTATGTTGTCATGGTTCCTCTAACATGTTGAGCTTGCCTTTCCCCCTCATGCTAGCCAAATTCTCAGCACCAAGTAGAGATACTAGTGCTTCCAAGTACCCTTAAACCAGTTTAGCGATGAGAGTCCACCATATCTACCTATGGATTAAGTAAGATCCTTCAAGTAAGTTGTCATCGGTGCAAGCAATAAAAATTGCTCTCTAAATATGCATGACTTATTAGTGCAGAGAAATAAGCTTTGTACGACTTGTTGTGGAAGTAATAAAAGCGATGGACTGCATAATAAAGTTCCACATACAAGGGGCAATATAAAGTGACGTTCTTTTGCATTAAGATTTTGTGCATCCAACCATAAAAGCGCATGGCAACCTCTGCTTCCCTCTGCGAAGGGCCTATCTTTTATTATTATCTTCTACCTTATGCAAGAGTCACAGTGATCTTCACCTTTCTTTTTTCATTTTATCCTTTGGCAAGCCCAGCATGTTGGAAAGAATATGATATATATATCTAATTGGATGTGGGGGAGCATGAATTATTATTGTTGACATTACCCTTGAGGAAGAGGTTGTGGGGCAAAACTATAAGCCCCTATCTTTCTCTGTGTCCGATTAAAACTCCGTAACCACAAGTATTGCGTGAGTGCTAGCAATTATGAAGTACTAAGTGATAGTTGAGTATGTGGACTTGCTTTTAAGCTCTGACATAGACTCTTTCCGATGTTATGATAATTTGCAATTGTTTCAATGACTAAGGGTATACTTTGTTGGTGCTCAATAAGGTTTCTGATTCATACTTTGGCTTTGAAAAGATCATCACTTGAACATAAGTAATCATATGAAAAATCAATATATGTTGCTGTTATGAGAATAATCGTGATGCCTTCATGTCCGTATTTTATTTTTATCGACGCCTCTACCTCTAAACATCAGGACATATTTATTGTTATCGGCTTTTCGCTTGAGGACAAGCGAGGTCTAAGCTTGGGGGAGTTGATACGTCCATTTTGCATCATGCTTTTATATCAATATTTATCGTATTATGGGCTGTTATTTCACGTTATGTCACAATACTTATGGCTATTCTCTCCTATTTTACAAGGTTTACATGAAGAGGGAGAATGCCGACAGCTGGAATTCTGGGCTGGAAAAGGAGCAAATATTGAAGGCCTATTCTGCGCAACTCCAAAAGTCCTGAAACCCCATGGAATACCTTAAAATAAATAAAGAAAAATCGTCACCAAAGATGAAGGCCAGGGGGCCCACACCCTGCTCATGAGGGTGGGGGGCGCGCCGCCCTACCTCGTGGGCCCCCTGGTGGCTCTCCGACTCCCATCTTCTTCTATATGAAGTCTTTCGATGAGAAAAAAACCATAAGCAACCTTTCGGGACGAGACTCAGCCGCCACGAGGCGGAACCTTGGCGGAACCAATCTAGGGCTCCGGCGGAGCTGTTCTGCCGGGGACACTTCCCTCTGGGAGGGGGAAATCATCGCCATCATCATCACCAACGCTCCTCTCATCGGGAGAGGGCAATCTCCATCAACATCTTCACCTGCACCATCTCATCTCCAAACCCTAGTTCATCTCTTGTATCCAGTTCTTGTCTCTAAGTCCGGGATTGGTGCTAGTAGGTTGCTAGTAGTGTTGATTACTACTTGAAGTTGATGCTAGTCGGTTTATTTGGTGGAAGATTATATGTTCATATCCTTTATGCATATTATTACCCCTCTGATTATGAACATGAATATGCTTTGTGAGTAGTTACGTTTGTTCCTGAGGACAAGGGAGAAGTCTTGCTATTAGTAGTCATGTGAATTTGGTATTCGTTCGATATTTTGAGAAGATGTATGTTGTCTAACCTCTAGTGGTGTTATGTGAACGTCAACTACATAAAACTTCACCATTATTTGGGCCTAGAGGAAGGCATTGGGAAGTAATAAGTAGATGATGGGTTGCTAGAGTGACAGAAGCTTAAACCCTAGTTTATGCGTTGCTTCGTAAGGGGCTGATTTGGATCCATATGTTTCATGCTATGGTTAGGTTTACCTTAATACTTTTGTTGTACTTGCGGATGCTTGCAATAGAGGTTAATCATAAGTGGGATGCTTGTTCAAGTAAGAATAGCACCCAAGCGCCGGTCCACCCACATATCAAATTATCAAAGTATCGAACGCGAATCATATGAGCGTGATGAAAACTAGCTTGACGATACTCCCATGTGTCCTCGGGAGCGCTTTTCCTATTATAAGAGTTTGTTCTGGCTTGTCCTTTGCTACTAAAAGGATTGGGCCACCTTGCTGCACCTTATTTACTTTTGTTACTTGTTGCTCGTTACAATTTATCTTATCACAAAACTATTTGTTACCACTTATTTCAGTACTTGCAGAGAATACCTTGCTGAAAACCGCTTATCATTTCCTTTTGCTCCTCGTTGGGTTCGACACTCTTACTTATCGAAAGGACTACGATAGATCCCCTATACTTGTGGGTCATCAGTCTCTAATATTTGCTCCTTTTCTAGCCCAGAATTCCAGCTGCCGGCATTCTCCCTCCTTATGTAAACCTTGTAAAATAAGAGATAATAGGCATAAGTATTGTGACATAACATGTAATAACAGCCCATAATGCAATAAATATCAATATAAAAGCATGATGCAAAATGGACGTATCAACTCCCTCAAGCTTAGACCTCGCTTGTCCTCAAGCGTAAGCCGATAACTATAAATATGTCCCCATGTTTAGAGGTAGAGGTGTTGATAAAAATAAAATACGGACATGAAGGCATCATGATTATTCTCATAACAGCAACATATATAGATATTGTCATATGATTTCTTATGCTCAAGTAATAATCTATTCACAATGCAAAAGTACGAATCATAAAATTTATTGAGAACCAACAAACTATAATCTCAGTCATTGAAACAATTGCAATTTATCATAACATCAGAAAGAGTCTATGTCAGAGCTCAATAGCAAGTCCACATACTCAACTATCATTTAGTCTTTCACAATTGCTAACACTCACGCGATACTTGTGGTTACGGAGTTTTAATCGGACACAGAGAAAGATAGGGGCTTATAGTTTCTCCTCCCAACCTTTTACCTCAAGGGTAACGTCAACAATAGTAACTCATGCTCCCCTACATCCAATTAGATATGTCTATCAGGATCTTTTCAACATACTGTGCTTGCCAAAGGATAAAATGAAAAAGTAAAGGTGAAGATCACCATGACTCTTGCATAAGGTAGAAGATAATAATAAAATATAGGCCCTTCGCAGAGGGAAGCAGTGGTTGCCATGCGCTTTCAGGGTTGGATGCACAAAATCTTAATGCGAAAGAACGTCAATTTATATTGCCGCTTGTGATATGAACCTTTATTATGCAGTCTGTCGCTTTTATTTCTTCCACATCACAAGATCGTATAAATCTTATTTCCTCCACACCAATCAATCATGCATATTTAGAGCAATTTTTATTGCTTTGCACCGATGATAACTTACTTGAAGGATCTTACTCAAACCATAGGTAGATATGGTGGACTCTCATGGAAAAACTGGTTTAAGGGTTTTGGAAGCACAAGTAGTATCTCTAATTGGTGCTAAGAATTTGGCTAGCATGAGGGGGAAAGTCAAGCTCAACATGTTGGAGGATCCATGACAACATACTTTATCTCAGATATAAGAAAACATAACTCATTACGTTGTCTTCCTTGTCCAACATCAACTCTTTAGCATGTCATATTTTAATGAGTGCTCCCAATCATAAAAGATGTCAATAATAGTATATTTATATGTGAGACCTCTCTTTCCTTATTACTTCCTATTAATTGCAACGATTACCAAGGCCATGTCTGCCAACTCCCAACAACTTTTAATCATCATACTCTTTGTATGTGAAGTCATTATTCTCAATAAGATCAATATGAACTCTTTGCTTCTTTTTATTCTTTTCTCTTTTCTTTCACTCATTCAAAATCATGGCAAAATAATCAAGCCCTTGACTCAACACTAATCTTTATTATATAGCTCACGGACTCGATTACATAGAGATATCATAAAGCAAAACTCAAAACTAGATCATGACATAAACTTTATTCTACTAAATCAAGATACTACTTAATAGGATCGAACTAAGAAAAACGGTAAAGATAGGAGAGTGATGGTGATACGATACCGGGGCACCTCCCCCAAGCTTGGCAGTTTCCAAGGGGAGTGCCCATACCCATGTGATTATATCTCCTTTGCTGGTGAAGAAGGTGGAGGTGAAGATGGATAGTCGCACATCGAGCGTAAGAGGTCCTCCAACTTGCGGATAATGCCCTTGAGTGCAACAATATGCTCCTTCAACAAAATATTTTCACGTGTGAGATACTTGTTTTTCCCGGACTGCTACTTAATTTTCTATTTTTCTAAATATTCCAAAACGGAGAAATATTGCCTTAAAAATTGTTTTGGAGTCGGTTTACTTACCGTACCACATACCTATTCCTTTTTGGAGTCTGAAAAGTTCTGGAAAGTGTCCCTTATGTATTCCTCCGGGGTTACGGTTTCAATAACATTGGTTTCAACATTTATAGGATTACCTGAGATATAATGTCTGATCCTTTGACCGTTTACCACCTTCGGATTTGTGCCTTCGAAGTTGTTGATTTTTTTGGCACCGGAACGATAGACCTCCTCGATGACGTAGGGGCCTTCCCATTTAGAGAGAAGTTTTCCTGCAAAAAATCTTAAATGAGAGTTGTATAGCAATACATAATCACCTACGTTAAACTCACGCTTTTGTATCCTTTTTTCATGCCATATTTTAACTTTTTCTTTAAACAACTTGGCATTTTCATAAGCTTGGGTTCTCCATTCATCCAGTGAGCTAATATCAAATAACCTCTTCTCACCGGCAAGTTTGAAATCATAGTTGAGCTCTTTAATAGCCCAGTATACCTTATGTTCTAGTTCGAGAGGTAAATGACATGCTTTTCCATAAACCATTTTATATGGAGACATACCCATAGGATTTTTATATGCAGTTCTATAGGCCCATAATGCATCATCTAGTTTCTTGGACCAATTCTTCCTAGACCTATTGACAGTCTTTTGCAAAATTAATTTGAGCTCTCTATTACTCAATTCTACTTGACCACTAGACTACGGGTCATAAGGAGATGCAATTCCATGATTAACATCGTACTTAGCAAGCATTTTACGGAAAGCACCATGAATAAAATGTGAACCACCATCAGTCATTAAATATCTAGGGACTCCAAACCTCGGAAAAATAACTTATTTAAGCATTTTAATATAAGTGTTATGATCAGAACTACTAGTTGGAATAGCTTCTACCCACTTAGTAACATAATCAACAACAACTAAAATATGTGTATATCCATTAGAGGCAGGAAAATGTCCCATATAATCAAAGCCCCAAACATCAAATGGTTTAATAACGAGTGAATAATTCATAGGCATTTCTTGACGTCTACTAATATTACCAATTCTTTGACATTCATCGCAAGACAAGACAAACTTACGGGCATCCTTGAAGAGAGTAGGCCAATAAAAACCGGATTGCAATACCTTATGTGCAGTTATCTCCAGTGTGGTGTCCTCCATAAGCTTCGGAGTTACATTTGCGTAGGATCTGTTCCTGTTCATGCTCAGGTACACAACGTCTAATAACACCATCTACTCCTTCTTTATAAAGATGTGGGTCATCCCAAAAGTAATGTCTCAAATCATAGAAGAACTTTTTCTTTTGTTGGTATGTGAAACTAGGTGGTATAAATTTAGCAACAATGTAATTAGCATAATCAGCATACCAAGGAGTACTACGAGAAGTATTTATGACATTTAATTGCTCATCAGGAAAGCTATCATCAATAGGTAGTGGGTCATCAAGAACATTTTCTAACCTAGACAAGTTGTCTGCAACGGGGTTCTCAGCTCCCTTTCTATCAACAATATGCAAATCAAATTCTTGTAGCAGGAGAACCCATCTAATAAGTCTAGGTTTAGCGTCCTTCTTTTCCATAAGATATTTAATAGCAGCATGATCAGTGTGAATAGTTACTTTAGAATCAACAATATAAGGTCTGAACTTATCATAAGCAAATACAACTGCTAAGAATTCCTTTTCAGTAGTAGCATAATTTCTTTGAGTATTGTCTAAAGTTTTACTAGCATAATGGATAACATTTAATTTCTTATCAACTCTTTGCCCTAGAACAGCACCTACAGCATAATCACTACCATCACACATAATTTCAAAGGGTAAATTCCAATCAGGTGGCTGAACAATAGGTGCAGAGACCAATGCTTTCTTAAGTATCTCAAATGCTTCTACACAATCATCATCAAAGACAAATGGTATATCTTTTTGTAATAAATTAGTCAGAGGCCGAGAAATTTTTGAGAAGTCCTTAATGAACCTCCTATAAAATCCGGCGTGACCAAGGAAACTTCTTATACCTTTGATGTCCTTGGGACATGGCATCTTTTCAATAGCATCAACCTTGGATTTATCAACTTCAATACCTCTTTCAGAAACTTTATGCCCGAAGACAATACCTTCATTAACCATAAAGTGGCACTTTTCCCAATTCAAGACAAGATTAGTTTCTTCACATCTCCGCAAAAATCGATCAAGATTGCTCAAGCAATCATCAAAAGAAGATCCATAGACGGAAAAGTCGTCCATGAAAACCTCACAAATCTTTTCACAGAAGTCAGAGAATATAGCCATCATGCATCTTTGAAAGGTAGCAGGTGCATTACATAAACCAAAAGGCATACGTCTATAAGCAAAAGTACCAAAAGGGCCTGTAAAAGTAGTCTTTGATTGATCTTTAGCCGACACAGGTATTTGAGAGAAACCAGAATAACCATCTAGAAAGCAGTAGTGTGTGTGTTTGCATAATCTTTCTAGCATTTGATCGATAAAAAGTAAGGGGTAATGACCTTTCTTAGTAGCCTTATTTAATTTACGGAAATCAATTACCATCCTATAACCAGTAATAATTCTTTGTGGAATCAATTCATCTTTATCATTAGGAACAATAGTAATACCTCCCTTCTTAGGGACACAATGGACAGGACTTACCCACTGACTATCAGCAACGGGATAAATTATACCTGCCTCCAGAAGCTTTAGTATTTCTTTTCTTACCACTTCTTTTCTTACCACTTCTTTCATTTTAGGATTCAGACGTCGTTGAGGATCACGAACTAGTTTGGCATCTTCTTCCAAATTTATTTTATGCTGACATAGAGTGGGACTAATGCCCTTACGATCATCAAGAGTATATCCAATAGCAGCAGGGTGCTTCTTTAGAGTTTTCAATAATCTCTCTTCTTCATGCTCTGAAAGGTTAGCACTAATAATAACATGATATATCTTCTTTTCATCAAGATAAGCATATTTAAGATTATCAGGCAACGGTTTAAGCTCAAGCACAGGATCAACCCTTGGGTGGAGGAGGATCCCCTAGGATTTCAACAGGAAAATTGTGTTTCAGAATAGGTTCCTGTTTAAAGAATACTTCATTTATTTCCCTTCTTTCATTCATAAACATATCATTCTCACGGTCTAGCAAATATTGTTCTAAAGGATCACTAGGAGGTACGGCAATAGAAGCAAGACCAATAATTTCATCCTTACTAGGTAATTCTTCTTCACGATGTTGTTTACTAAATTTAGAGAAATTAAACTCATGAATCATATCATCCAAGCCAATAGTAACAACATTCCTTTCGCAGTCTATCTTAGCATTAACAGTATTTAAGAAGGGTCTACCAAATATAATGGGACAAAAGCTATCTTGTGGGGAACCAGGAACAAGGAAATCAGCAGGATATTTAGTTTTCCCACACAAGACTTCAACATCTCTAACAATTCCCATTGCTGATATAGTATCTCTATTGGCAAGTTTAATTGTGACATCAATATCTTCTAACTCAGCAGGTGCAATTTCATGCTTAATTTCTTCATATAAGGTAATAGGTATAACACTAGCACTAGCACCCATATCACATAAACCATGATAACAATGGTCTCCTATTTTAACAGAAATAACAGGCACGCCTACTACAGGTCTATGTTTATCTTTAGCACAAGGTTTGGCAATTCTAGCAGTTTCACCGCAGAACTGAATAACATGCCCATCAATATTATCAGACAAGAGATCTTTAACAGTAGCAATATTAGGTTCTACTTTAACTTGCTCAGGAGGTGTATAAGTTCTAATATTGCTTTTATGAACCATAATTGAAGCTTTGGCATGATCCTTTATTCTAACAGGGAAAGGTGGTTTCTCAACATAAGAAGTAGGAACAATAGGATCATTATAAGTGACAGTCTTTTCCTCAACTTTAATAGGTGCATCTACTTTTACTTCTATGGGAGGATGATATTTAAACCACTTCTCCTTAGGGAGATCAACATAAGTAGTAAAAGATTCACAGAAAGAAGCTACTATCTCAGAGTCAAGTCCATATTTAGTGCTAAATTTATGGAAAATATCGGTATCCATAAAAGATTTAACACAATCAAACTTAGGTGTCATACCTGACTCCTTACCTTCGTCGAGATCCCAATCTTCAGAGTTGCGTTTAATTCTACCCAATAAATTCCGTTTGAATTCAATAGTCTTCATCATAAAAGAGCCAGCACAAGAAGTATCGAGCATGGTTTGATTATTATGAGAAAGCCGAGCATAAAAACTTTGAAGAATTATTTCCCTTGGGAGCTCATGATTGGGGCATGAATATAACATTGATTTAAGCCTCCCCCAAGCTTGAGCGATGCTTTCTCCTTCGCGAGGCCAAAAATTATATATATAATTGCGATCACGATGAACAAGATGCATAGGATAATATTTTTGATGAAATTCCAGCTTCATTCGTTTATAGTTCCATGATCCCGTATCATCACATAGCCTATACCATGTCGATGCATCTCCCTTCAAAGATAAAGGGAAGACCTTCTTCTTAACAACATCATCGGGTATACCTGCAAGCTTAAATAATCCATAAACTTCATCCACAAAGAGTAGATGTTCATCAGGATGCTTTGTTCCATCTCCTGTAAAAGAGTTATCAAGCAGTTTTTCTAACATACCCGAAGGAACTTCAAAGGGAATAATTTCATTTTCAATTGGTTCAGTAGGTTGAGGAGCAACTCTTTGCTCTACTGGTCGGGGTGAAGATACCCCGAACAAGCACCTCAGAGGATTACTTTCCATATTAACAAGTGACAGTAAATTTCAGCACACTATATAAATTTTTCCTTACCAAATTCCACCTACCAAAGGCGCTTCACTCCCCGGCAACGGCGCCAGAAAAGAGTCTTGATGACCCACAAGTATAGGGGATCTATCGTAGTCCTTTAGATAAGTAAGAGTATCGAACCCAACAAGGAGCAGAAGGAAATGATAAGCGGTTTTCAGCAAGGTATTCTCTGCAAGTACTGAAATAAGTGGTAACCGATAGTTTTGTTATAGGATAATTTGTAACGAGCAACAAGTAACAAAAGTAAATAAAGTGCAGAAAGGTGGCCCAATCCTTTTTATAGAAAAGGATAAGCTTGGACAAACTCTTATATAAGGAAAAGCGCTCCCGAGGACACATGGGAATATCGTCAAGCTAGTTTTCATCACGTTCATATGATTCACGTTCGGTACTTTGATAATTTGATATGTGGGTGGACCGGTGCTTGGGTGCTGTTCTTACTTGAACAAGCATCCCACTTATGATTAACCTCTATTGCAAGCATCCGCAACTACAACAAAAGTATTAAGGTAAACCTAACCATAGCATGAAACATATGGATCCAAATCAGCCCCTTACGAAGCAACGCATAAACTAGGGTTTAAGCTTCTGTCACTCTAGCAACCCATCATCTACTTATTACTTCCCAATGCCTTCCTCTTGGCCCAAATAATGGTGAAGTGTTATGTAGTCGACGTTCACATAACACCACTAGAGGCTAGACAACATACATCTCATCAAAATATCGAACGAATACAAAATTCACATGACTACTAATAGCAAGACTTCTCCCATGTCCTCAGGAACAAACGTAACTACTCACAAAGCATATTCATGTTCATAATCAGAGGGGTAATAATATGCATAAAGGATCTAAACATATGATCTTCCACCAAATAAACCAACTAGCATGAACTACAAGGAGTAATCAACACTACTAGCAACCTACTAGCACCAATCCCGGACTTGGAGACAAGAATTGGATACAAGAGATGAACTAGGGTTTTGAGATGAGATGGTGCTGGTGAAGATGTTGATGGAGATTGCCCCTCCCGATGAGAGGAGCGTTGGTGATGACGATGGCGATGATTTCCCCCTCCCGGAGGGAAGTGTCCCCGGCAGAACAGCTCTGCTGGAGCCCTAGATTGGTTCCGCCAAGGTTCTGCCTCGTGGCGGCGGAGTCTCGTCCCGAAAGGCTGCTTATGTTTTTTTCCTCATCGAAAGACCCCATATAGCAGAAGATGGGCATCAGAGAGCCAACAGGGGGCCCATGAGGTAAGGGGGCACGCCCTGGGGGGTAGGGCTCGCCCCCACCCTCGTGGACAGGTGGGCCCCCCTCTGGCGAACTTCTTCCGCTGGATATTTTTTATTATTTCCAAAAATGACTTTCATGGAGTTTCAGGACTTTTGGAGTTGTGCAGAATAGGTCTGTAATATTTGCTCATTTTCCAGCCCAGAATTCCAGCTGCCGGCATTCTCCCTCCTTATGTAAACCTTGTAAAATAAGAGAGAATAGGCATAAGTAGTGTGACATAACGTGTAATAACAGCCCATAATGCAATAAATATCGATATAAAATCATGATGCAAAATGGACGTATCACTAACCTATTGACATAGTGCCAAGTGCCTGTTGCTGTTTCTGCATGTTTTTTACATCGTCGGAAATCAATACCAAACGGAGTCCAAATGCAACGAAACTTTACAGAGATTTTTTATGGACCAGAAGACACCTAATGGGCCAAGGCAGCGCCTTGGGGGTACGCCGAGGGGAGCACAACCCACCAGGGCATGCCAGGAGGCCCAGGCGCGCCCTGGTGGGTTGTGCCCAACTCGGGTGCCCCCCGGACCGCCTCTTTGCTCTATAAATACCCCAATATTCCAGAAACCCTAGGGGAGTCGACGAAAATCAATTCCAGCCGCTGCAGAGTCCAGAACCACCAGATCCAATCTAGACCATATCACGGAGGGGTTCACCACCTCCATTGGTGCCTCTCCGATGATGCGTGAGTAGTTCTTTGTAGACCTTCGGGTCCGTAGTTAGTAGCTAGATGGCTTCCTCTCTCTCTCTCTCTCTCTCTCTCTCTCTCTCTCTCTCTCTCTCTCTTTTGATTCTCAATACAATGGTCTCTTGGAGATCCATATGATGTAACTATTTTTTGCGGTGTGTTTGTTGGGATCAGATTAACTTTGAGTTTATGATCAGATCTATCTTTTTATCCATGAAAGTTATTTGAATCTTCTTTGATCTCTTATATGCATGATTGCTTATAGCCTCGTATTTCTTCTCCGACATTTGGTTTCTTTTGGCCAACTTGATCTATTTATCTTGCAATGGGAAAAGGTGCTTTGTAGTGGGTTCGATCTTACGGTGCTTGATCCCAGTGACAGAAGGGGAACCGACATGTATGTATCGTTGCTACTAAGGATAAAATGATGGGGTCTATCTCTACATAGATAGATCTTGTCTACATCATGTCATCGTTCTTATTGCATTACTCCATTTCTCCATGAACTTAATACACTAGATGCATGTTGGATAGCGGTCGATGTGTGGAGTAATAGTAGTAGATGCAGGCAGGAGTCGGTCTACTAATCTTGGACGTGATGCCTATATAATGATCATTGCCTGGATATCGTCATGATTATTTTAAGTTCTATCAATTTCCCAACAGTAATTTTTTTACCCACCATTTGCTATTTTTCTCAAGAGAAGCCACTAGTGAAACCTACGGCCCCTGGGTCTCTTTCTCATATTATTTGCCTTTGTGATCTACTTTTCCTTTGCTTTTATTTTCAGATCTATTAAACCAAAAAATACAAAAATACCTTGTTGCAATTTATTCTCATTTATTTTATTTGACGTTCTATCTATCAATCTACTACAATTTTATTCACGTCCGTTTGCCTATCTTGGGGCGCCGCTACCGAAAGGGATTGACAACCCCTTTTACACGTCGGGTTGCGAATATTTGTTATTTGTGTGCAAGGGCTGTTTACGTTGTGTTGCTTGATTCTCCTACTGGTTAGATAACCTTGGTCTCATAACTGAGGGAAATACCTACCGCCGCTGTGCTGCATCATCCCTTCCTCTTTGGGGAAATACCGACGTAGCTTAAAGCCGCATCAAAAGAAATTTTTGGCGCCGTTGTCGAGGAGGATCTTCAATATATACCAGGTTCCTAATCACAAATCTCATCTCCTTGCAATTTATATTATTTGCCATTTGCCTCTCGTTTTCCTCTCCCCCACTTCACAAAAACTTGCCGTTTTAATCGCCCTCTCTTTGGTTCGCCTTTTTCTCGCCAGATCTCTTGTTTGCTCTCTTTGCTTGTGTTGCCATGTGTCTTCTATTTGCTTGCATCTTTGCTTGCTAAAATTTATTGATATGGATCCTCATCCAGTTGCTAGTCTTTTTAAAAGATCCAATTATGATGAAGCAATTACTAGTGATTTGAGTGCACTAGATTATCTCTATGAAGTTTTGCTTGAGATTCGTGAATCTGAAAATTGTGATGAAGTGTTAAAAAAAGAAATTTATGAAGTGATTCATGATGGCTCCTTGAATGAAAAACATGATTGCAATGGTGTTACTATAAATTCTATTAATGTCAATTATGCTAATAATACGCAAAACCCCAAGCTTGGGGATGCTAATTTTCTATGTCCACTACTTGTTGCAATGATCATGATTGGGGTGATAATGTTTCTTATGATCTTGAAAATTTATTTAAGCCTCATGATGAATATGTTTGTGATAATATTGAAAGTGGGTTTGGAAGAGTGTCAACTTTAGCTAAAAATAATCCAACACTTTTGGAGAGTGTTCAATCTTATGAAATTTTTGATGAAAGTGGGTTTGGAGAGGTCATGACTTTATTTGATGATAATCCCACTATTTTGGAAGAGTGTCAACTTTGCATGCATGTGGATCATGTAGAGTATATGTTATGTGATGGCTATATTGTTGAATTCGAATATGATCCCACATGTAATTATTATTAGAGAGGGAAATATGGTTGTAGAAATTTTCATGTTGCTAAATTTCCTCTCTTCATGTTGAGATTGTCAATGTTTATTTCTCCTTCCTTGCGTATGCTAGTTTTGATAATTTGATTGCTTATAAAATGCCTATGCATAGGAATTATGCTAGACTTAAATGTGATTGTCACATGTTTCATGATGCTCTCTTTGTGTTTCAATTACTATCTTTCGTGTGAGCATCGTTGAAATCTTATGCCTAGCTAGGGGCGTAAAACGATAGCGCTTATTGGGAGGCAACCCAATGAATTTTTTTTTTGCTTTTTTCCTTTCTGTTCTTGAGTGTTAGCACAATTATGCTAATGGTATGATTGTGTTTTTTGTGTTTTAGTAAGTGTTTGTGCCAAGTAAAGCCTTTAGGATCTTCTTGGGTGATAATTGTTTGATCTTGCTGGAAAAAATAGAAAATTTTGCGTCCAGAGTTACAGTTTTCATTATTCACAAAAGCGACGAAAAACTCTGAATTTTTTACAGTAGATTTATATGCCAATTGCCTCTACTTTTCTAATTTTTCAGAATTTTCGGAGTTACAGAAGTATGAGAACAATTCGCATCTTTATAGACTGCTCTGTTTTTTACAGATTTTATTTTTGTTGTGTTATGTGCTTATTTTGATGATTCTATGGTTTTCTTTGAAGAGTTTTTGCAATGGAAAAGTTAGAATACAGTAGACATAAAGCAATAACAAAAGTTGAATAAGTTTTCTACAGTACTTAAAGTAAAGATTAGTTTTCTTATACTAACGGATCTCATGAAAGTTTTGTGTGATTGAATTTTTCAAGTTTTGGGTTATCTTACGATGGATGAAGTAATAAGGAGTAAGAAGAGCCTAAGCTTGGGGATGCCCTGGCATTCCAAGCTATTATTCAAAAGAGAGCAAGCAACTAAGCTTGGGGATGCCCCGAGTGGCATCCCCTCTTTCTTCTAACGACCATCGGTATTTTACTCGAAGCTATATTTTTATTCGTCACATACTATGTGTTTTGCTTGGAGCGTCTTGTATGATATGAGTTTTTGCTTGTTTTATTTTGTGTTTTAAGTTTTGATTCCTTGCTGGACACACCTATTTGAGAGAGCCAAAATTATGTCATGACTTGTTAGAATTTCTCTCTATGCTTCACTTAAATTTTTATGAGCTATGGACTTGCTCTAGTGCTTCACTTATATCTTTTTGAGCATGGTGTGCTTTAGTATTTTTGAAGAAATTCTCTCTTGGTTCACTTAAAATAATTTGAGAGAAAGAAAATTTATGCTCATGATCTTCACTTATATTTGTTTGAGCTTATCAAAGGCAACGTATGAAAATTAGTTCCAAAGTGATATATATCCAAGAAGGATATAATAAAAACTTTCATGAAGATTATCGGACAAAATAAACTTGATTCTTAGTAATAGTTTTGAGATATGATGATGTGATATGTGAGTCATGTTGATGAGTAATTATGCTTTAATATTGGTGTTAAGTTTTATGATTCCCTATGCAAGCACGAAAGTCAATAATTATGCAATGAAATTATATCCTACTTGTGGTACATTATTCGGTGTTAATTATGCTTAATGCTCGCTTATGAGATTATTCGTTTCTTGGTTGGTCGCTTCCCAATCTTTTTCTAGCCTTCATTTTGCCCTAAGTATGATATCTACTTGTGCATCCAAAAACCTTTAAACCAGTTTTGCCACATGAGTCCACTATACCTACCTATATGCGGTATTCTTTTGCCGTTCTAAGCAAATTTGTATGTGCCATCTCTAATATTAAGAATAAATTTCTCTTTTGTGTGCTTGTACTGCTAACTAGGTGGTGAGGGGTGGCTAATATTTTCCATGCTAGATGTGTTATTCTCACGATGAGTGTTTATTCACTTGTCATTGCACGAGAGTAAGGCAAAGGTATTAGGGATGCCCAGTCCCGAAGTGAAAAATGAATTTACTTTATATTGTCAAATAATAAATGTTGGGGAACGCAGTATTTCAAAATTTTTACCTACGATCACGCAAGATCTATCTAGGAGATGCATAGCAATGAGCGGGGAGAGTGTGTCTACGTACCCTCGTAGACCGAAAGCGGAAGCGTTTAGTAACGCGGTTGATGTAGTCGAACGTCTTCGCGAACCAACCAATCTAAGCACCGAACGTATGGTACCTCCGCGTTTAGCACACGTTCAGCTCGATGACGTCCCTCGAACTCTTGATCCAGTTGAGGCCGAGGGGGAGTTCCGTCGGCACGACGGCGTGGCGACGGTGATGATGAAGTTATCGGCGCAGGGCTTCGCCTAAGCACTACGATGATATGACCGAGGTGTGTAATTGTGGAGCGGGGCACCGCACACGGCTAAAACAATTGATCTTGTGTATTCTAGGGTCCCCCCTGCCCCCGTATATAAAGGAGGGGAGGGGGAGGCCGGCCGGCCCTGTAGGACACGCCGAGAGAGGGGAGTCCTACTAGGACTCCAAGTCCTAGTAGGATTCCACCTGAGGAAAGGGGGAAGAAGGAAGGGAGAGGGAGAAGAGAAGGAAAGGGGGGCGCTGCCACCTTCCACTAGTACAGCGAGCTCCTAAACAAACGGTTTTTAACCCCTTTCCGCGACGGCATTTGGAACCGTCGCCAAGTGAGTGTGGGCGATAGGGGGGTCCTTCCCACATGACCCAGAAACCGTTGGGGATATGCCCTCCTGGCACACACATTCGGCAAAATGAGGTCGTGTGCGACCGGTGAGGGCTCAAATACGGAAATACATACAATAGAGCTAAAAATACAATTATATGGCAAAATTGTTTCTGGTCGCAAGTACATCCCACACAGTCAGTCCCCGCTAAACGTTTCCGTTCGTATGTACATCCCACACAGTCGCTCCAAGGAAAACGTTTCCGTTCATAGGTACATCACACACAATTTTTCCCGTTAAATCATTTGCATTATTGAATATATCGCACACGGTCCATGGAAGAAACTGTGTGGCAAAGGCTGTCCATCACACATAGTTTTCATGTGGTAAACGTTTGCGCAAGGTGGCCTAACGCAAACAGTTTTCAAGACAAAGTCATGTGTGATTGTTCATTGATCCAACACGGTTTATTCCTAGAAACTGTGTGCGTTGCCTGAGGTCATCGCCCACGGTATTTTTTCAACAACCATTTGCAATAGCAAAGCCCAACTAGCAAGCTAATTCGCAATTAGCAGGCTAATTATCCGATTATTCATAATCCATTTATTAATCTAATTGACATTTCATATTAAGCACACAATATATTTCATTTTCATAATTGAAATACATCAGAGTACAACATCATATAGCTTCAACACTCAGCTACACCATTACACAACTACACCAGGACCAAGTTTCACATGCAACATCTATAGCCTTTCGAAATTAGCATCATAGACGGTACATAGACAGATGTATCTCATCTTGAAAACTGCTGAAGCAGAAGGCGAATATTGGGCCTTCATTGATGTTGAAGGTCTTTGTAACTTTAGGCCAGTGCCTGTGGATGATTGACCGTCCATCCTTCGTCCACTTCAGGAACACTTCAATATTGAACCGTGGGTGTTGTATGAATACCTTTCTCGCCTCATGACCATACAGGTGGTTTGAGAGGTAATCATCAGTGAACTGCTTTGGAAAGGCCTGAAAACAAGGATGTGCATAAATATCTTCTCTATATTGGAAATGGGGCAAAGGAATAAAAAAGGCAAGGTATAATAGTTAGTACCATCCTATAGTGAACTGATGTCTTCTTCATTGTGTAGACAAAGATCTTGTTGTTTTTTGTCGCTAATTTCTTTATCCTAACAATCTTTGTGACTTTCTTGACTTGACTGATATTCATGGACAACTCATTTCCCCATATGCAAAAAGGGTCAAACAGTGGGTCAAAACCTCTGACAGCAGGACCTACATGTGTAAGACCAAATTGCTAAGAACCTAAACATTAGAATGGTTCCTGCAATTGCACAATAATGTGCTATTAGACAATGGACCATGCACGTCCTAACCTCAATTGTAAACCTCAGTGCTTCCCATTGTTTCCCTGCAACACATATAAGGTAGTTAGTCATCAGGTTAAGTAAGGGTTCGCATGCTATCAGTAAAATATGTTGATGAAAAATAATCACATTGCAGATTCATTAGATTAATTCAAGCCACACGGAAAACCCATTTATCCAAACCAGACATGACTAAGAACTAGGAAATAGCACCTGTATATGTTTATCATGTATTAAGTGCAGCCAAATTCGATTTATTCCTCACATGCACAACAATATAAATTCTACCCATGACAATTGAACATCGCATTGCAAAATTGAACCAAGCAGTTAACTAAACACCACAACAAATGAACCAAACATTAACTGAGCACCACATTGCACAATATAACATACTCCTAATAGAAGATCAGACAGTTAACCAAACAGTTAACTACAACCAATTGTAGCAATTGTATTTGTTTCTCATGTATTTACTACAGCCAAATTCAATTTATTCCTCACATGGTATACAATAAGAGAATGCACCCACAATTTTGTAAAGATAAATTCGATTTATTTCTCACATGGTAGACAATACAAAATTGCAGCCTGAAGAATTGAACATCACATTTGCAGAATTGAACCAAACAGTTAACTGAAGACGACAACTAATTAACAAAACAATTAATAAGTGAGCACCACACTACACGACATATAGGACATATACACTAGAGCAACAGATTGCATGGTAAAATTAGATAGCACAATTCACTAGAATTTTTGAAGGAAAGGCAGGAGCAGCACACGCAACGGGTAAACCGAGCATGCTTAACCGGCGTAGCTAGCAAATGGCAAGGTGCTCCTTCAAGATCTGGGGGTCGGCACGAATGGCAGCCATCGCGACCTCATCCACGCGTGCGGCCGCGATTTGCTTCTCCGCTGCCAAATGCTCCTTGAGGTCCTGGCTATACTACGTGCACTATGGCTTAGGCCGGCGCTTATTTGGTGGAGGGGTCGGTGATTTGGGTGGAAGGTATCGCACTCATGCCGGCGGTAGGGGCATGTGGGATGTGGAAGGAGGAGGAGGATGGGGGTCGGGTGTGGATTACCTGCCTGGATAGGCGAGGCCGATGAGCGTGAAGGAGGGTCGTCGGCGAGGAGGCGGCGGAGCTGCAAGAAAGGAGTGAAGGTTTCAACTTGGAAAGGAAGGCGGAAAGAGGGGAAATGTGGATTTTGGTAAGGGGGAGGGGGTGGGGAGGTAGATATTTCCGCAGAAGCCGAAAATTTGGAATCGCTTCAGCCAAAAAACTGGCGCGCAAAGTGTCATCAGACACGGTCCCTTATTCAGAACTGTGTATGATATGTGAACATCACAAACGATTCAGATAGCTTAACCCTTGTCTGTTGAGTTTGAACGTCAAAAATTTTGGTTCGAATTTCCCTGGTTACAGTGGTCATCCATGTCATTGCATAATTTGGGTACACAAAGGAGACGAACTTCTTAATCGAGCAAGTTCAGCAACAGAGCTAGCTGACCTAAATGTTACTCTAACAAATTAAAGACCGGCGCTCTTAATTAAACAAAGTAAAGAGTACTACTATGGCTGATGCTCGTCGACCTCCACCGCCGCCTCCATGTCCAGCTCGCGCCCGACAGTCTCCTGGGGAAGGGGCTCCATGGCATCAATTGCACCATACTCGGCAAGCATCTCGCCATCCGCGTCCGCCATATCTTTGGAATAGGCCGCCACGAGCTGGGCGTGGGTGGCCGCGATCTAGGCTCTGGCGGGCTTCGTCGTGGCAAGGTATGCCGCACAGGAACGGACGGCTGCTCGAACTCTCTCGGCGATTGCTAGCTATTCGGTCGTGGGTTGCCGACCGTTGTCGGAGAAGCTTCGTTCGATTTGTGCGGTGACCACCACGAACTGGGCGTGGATGGCCTTGACATGGTAGCGGGCGGCCTCCAGCAGGGCTAAGGCCGCCGCTGCGGAACGGACAGCTACTGTGCCGCTCTCGCTAGTTGCTATCCCCGAGGCAGATGATGCTGCCGCCGCCTGAGAAGCAACAGCGGCCGTTTGGGCTGCCTTGGCCGCCCGGACGCAGACTGCGGTCGCCCTCACGAAGCTTGTTAGCACGCGCCTGGCGGCTGTGGCCGCGCTCTCACCGGAGTGGGCTGCCGAAGTTGCCCTCACGACATGGGTCCACGTCCCCATCTTCACCGGCGACGAATGAAGAGTGAAATGATATTTGGGGAATGAGCTAGTGTGCTTGAAACACCGGCTGTGGACTATAGCCGAAGCACCTACTCTCGTAAGCCATGGGCGTACTATACACCGACGGTGCTTAAAGATATTTCGTGCTGCATCTCACACGGTCGGTGATAATAAACTGTGTGCGATCTACTTGATTTATCATCTTGATCATTTGAATTACGTAATGGGGTCACAACTACAAAGGATGGTGTTTGAATTGTTAGAACTTTTATCTGCAGTAAACATGCAGCTATAGGTGTGTCGTCTAAAAAATTGGAATTATTCAGGGTTCGTTTGTACATTTTTATACATTAACTTGGTTTTCCAGGCATTTTATGCGCATAATTCAAATTTGAACTACATGCACATGCTCCAGTGCATATAAACTTATTGAAAAATCAAATATGTGTCCTTGGTTGCATGCTTAGGTCCCATGCAAGAAACGGGAATGAATTTCAAATACCCTGCCACCATCACTCGGCCGCAAACATTGAGATACCTGGTTTTTAAATTCTAGAAAATCCAAAACTCCTCTGAAATTCATGAAACTTGACATGCTATCATGTAGCGGCATCAACATTCCGTGGTAAATTTTTTGTCCCATTTGGGGCAGGTTTGGGTATAAGCTTCTCACAAACCAGAGCTTCTCACAACAAGCGTGATGGTTTCGGTAGGGAACGTGCCACCTTTGGGGACAAAACGATATCCGTTGCCTCTTATTGCTTTCAAAAAATTTCGAGTGTCAACATAGAACAACAAGAGTGTTGTGTTCAATTTTGGGATTGTTTGGGGTTCGTTTGGACATTTTTATACATTAACTGGGTTTTCCACGCATTTTATGTGCATAATTCAAATTTCAAGTACATGAACATGCTCCAGTGCATATAAATTGGTTGAAAAATCAAATCTGTGTCCTTGGGTGCATGCTTAGGTCCCATGCAAGAAATGGGAATGAATTTCAAACACCATGGCACCGTTGATTACTGGCAAAACATTGAGATAGCTTGTTTTTAAATTCTAGTAAATCCAAAACTCATCTGAAATTCATGAAACTTGGCATGCTATTAGGTAGCGGCATCAACATGCCGTGGTAAAATTTTTGTCCCATTTGGGGCATGTTTGGGTATAAGCTTCTCACAAACCAGAGCTTCTCACAACAAGCGTGATGGTTTCGGTAGGCACATGCCACCTTTGGGGATGAAACGAAATCCGTTGCCTCTTATTGCTTTCAAATTTTTTTGAGTGTCAACATAGAACAACAAGGATGTTGTGTTCAATTTTGGAAATTTTTAGGGTTCGTTTGGACATTTTTATACATTAACTGGGTTTTCAATGCATTTATGTGCATAATTCAAATTTGAACTACATGCACATGCTCCAGTGCATATAAATTGGTTGAAAAATCAAATCTGTGTCCTTGGGTGCATGCTTAGGTCCCATGCAAGAAATGGGAATGATTTTCAACCACCCAGGCACCATTGATTGCTGGCAAAACATTGAGATGCCTGGTTTTTAAATTCTAGTAAATCCAAAACTCGTCTGAAATTCATGAAACTTGGCATGCTATCATGGAGCGACATCAAAATGCCGTGGTACAAATTTTGTCCCATTTGGGGCAGGTTTGGGTATATGCTTCTCACAAACTGGAGCTTCTCACAACAAGCATGATGGTTTTCGGTAGGGAACGTCCCACCTTCGTGGACGAAACAATATCCATTGCCTCTTATTGCTTTCAATTTTTTTTCTCGTGTCAACATAGAACAACAAGAGTGTTGTGTGAATTTTTGTGATTTCTCGGGGTTAATTTGGATATTTTATGCATTAATTGAGTTTTCAATGCATTTTTGTTCATAATTCAAATGTGAACTACATGCACATGCTCCAGTGCATATAAATTGGTTGAAAAATCAAATATGTGTCCTTGGGTGCATGCTTAGGTCCCATGCAAGAAATGGGAATGAATTTCAAACACCAGGGCACCGTTGTTTGCCGGCAAAACATTGAGATGCCTGGTTTTTAAATTCTAGTAAATCCAAAATTCTGTTAACCATTCACGTGACGCTACGTGTCTTGATTTTAATGGCACTAGGAGGTGCCGTGCGGACAGCTGCTTGACCTTGACTGAACGGGAGGCGTGCGAGCGTTGTCCGGTGGGCAGGCTGACCGAGAGGCGTGCAAGCTGTCCTCGAGTGCGCAGGCTCACCGGGAAGCGTGCAAGCTGTATGTTGCGCAGGCTCACTGGGAAGCAAGCCCTTTGACTTCCACGGCCGCCCGCCTTGCTCGCATCCTCTCCATTAATGGCGCCCAAGCCGCAGTTTAATTTGCTTTTTAAATACAAAACACTCATCGCAAATGTTTTATTAGAACACCTGTATGCAAACTGACAGATTCCCTAGGAAGCCAAGAGAAAATGTGCCGAGCAGGATTTCTGCAGCTCTTGATCACAAACGATTTAGATAGAACACCGTATGCCAAGTGAGAGCAGCGCAGGATTTGTGCATTCCTTCAATGCAAACGGTTGTTTTGGATGACCCTTGTGCAACCACGTACAAACAATTTGGTAAGATTTGCATCTGTCATATTAGGTATGTTGCCATTTGTCAAACTGGAAAGATTTACATTTGTTGATCTAGTAATGTTGCCATTTGTCAATACTTGTAACACTGCGATTTGTCAAAATATGCAGCTAGAAATCATTTGCACTATGTAATTTTTGCAACTAAAATTCAGTAATTAAGCATAGATTTCATTCATAGATTAAGCAGTCATTCTTAATTTATACAAACAGTTCAACTCAACAGCTGAACCGACCAAACTTCTCCCCAATTGTTGACAACCACGTACTGAAATAGCTAGTTCAACTATATATACTAGATAATTTTAAGTACGTTGTACAGTTCGACCACACATCTATAATCAGATGAACTAA
>NC_041393.1:97676322-97699741 GCF_002162155.2 Triticum dicoccoides
TCAGTAAGAGGCAGAGGAGGAGGAGGAGCCTACCGACGAGCTGGACAAATGCAATACGGTGCCTGCCGCTGCTCCACGTTCAGCGACGCTCGCCAGCTCGAACGCCCATTGCCGCTCCAGAAGATCCCTCTCGAAGTGGTCGGACTGCTTGTAGATCTCCTGATTCCTCGCCTCTGCGTCGGCGTGTGCTGCGGCCACGGCTACGGTAAGGCTCTTTGCATGCTCGACGAGGCGCTCCTCCTCCTCCCCCAGGAACTCGAAGTAGCACGCAAGGTCGCTGACGCACGTGCGGGCCTCCACCTCCGCATCCCTCCTTCGTGCGGTGGTGACGGAGCAGGTGATGATCCCGGCGGTCGACGGTGGACTGGTGGCCACGGCGGCCGACGATGGGGTGGCGGCCACAACCACCACCTCCCGCCTTCGGGCCGCGGTGGTGGAGCGGATGATGGCCACGGTGACCGGCAGTGCGGTGGCGGCCATGACAGCCACCTCCCACCTTTGGGCCGTGGCGGCGGAGCAGGAGATGGCCCTGGCTTTCGACGGTGGTGTGGCGGCAACGGCGGCCGGCAACAGCTACCGACGGGCAACGGCGGCGGAGCATGTGGTGGATGTTCCGCGCACACCCAACAGGGACGCCACGCGCACCACACTACGCCGGGGACTACGCCGCCGCCGCGGTGTAGCCTCCCAGCTGGAGCTGTCCTCTGATGACAGCGGGGTGGCTGAGCGACGACGACGGACCGGTGCCATTGGCGATTGTGGGAGAAGCAGACAAGATAAGCTACAGGGAGGGAGGGGAAAATGCGAAGCAGGACTCGCTGGCCGTGAGGGTTTTTATAGCAGACCGGTAAGCATTGGGATTTTGGGGGATTTCACCGAGTCGGGCGGGAAGCTTGCGCAGGAACCTGCGAGGTTGCGTGGGAACGAGCTCACCGACGATTCATTGGCGTCACCGTTTGGCTAAAAGAACGCCCCTGCGCGCTGCGCAAGCTTGCGCTGTAAGCCGTCTGCGGCAGCAGGGTGACAAGACGTGCGAGAGGAGGACGAGAGGACACATACACATACAGTTAATAAAAAAATGTTTGCGATTTAATTACCTACTATACCCCCGTCCTGGTTTATAAGTAGGATTTAACTAATAAAATATGAATGCATGTCGCCATAGATTATATCGTTGGAGTCGTATTTGAACATAGTTTCCAGCTATACATTTTCTGTAACATGCATTAACACTTTTTTGGTTAAATTTAAGGTTATACTCCAGCAAGCGTTTGCCTGCAACACACAAGGCTTATTCCATCACAAACAGCTCGGATGGATCAACTGTCTACCACGTATCGCACACGCAACTCTAATCTGATTCGTGCTTGATGTCTCCGACATCGCTCACACAGTTCGTCTTATTTGCCACGTATCACTGTGTTGTCCTCTGCTCGCTTCCCTCGGCAAGCTCTTCTCGCCGTTAGGCGCCACAGTGCGCTGTGCTCACCGTTTGGCACCGCGGCGCGCTCTGTCGCGTCCGTCGGAGCGCTCGGCTTGTGGATAGCTTTTCCTTGAGGCGACCGCGGAGCGCTCTGCTCGCGTCCCTCCGCGCGCGCTCTGCCAACGGTTGGGTGTGCGCACGATCACGTCGGGGGCCCCATATGCATGCGGTTGCGCCACGCGTGTTGCCACATGATGTAGTTACGTGCGGCATGATGGAGTTATGCGCTACATATTAGAACTGCCATCAGGGCCTGCCGATATTCCCTAGCCGCTCGGCTTCCCCTTTAATTCCCGCGGCCATTATAACTTTAGTCTCTTCAACCTTTCAATCATGCCCCACAACACAACAAGCACACCCACGACGACACATAGAGAGGGGATGTCCGGCAGCGCTCCAATGGAGTTCGGTGAGCATAGAGTGGAGACCCACGCGAGGGAGACGGATCTCTCAGACCCGGTCGTGGTGGACGACTACATCAACAGCGTTGAGCAGTTACTTTTTTTTGGAAAAGGGGGACTCCCCGGCCTCTGCATCAAGAGTGATGCATACGGCCAACTTATTAGCTAAAAAAACAAATTGTGCCAACAAAGTTCCAAGGTCTCAATCCTGATAAAAGAAAAGGCAGCTCACACAAAGCGCTAAAAGGCTAGAAACACATACACCGCCGGCAGCGTTGAGCAGTTACTTGCTGGAGACAAGTACAAGGTGGTCGGCATCGACCTCCAGTACACCGCCGGTCGTCCCGGCATAGATCAGAAGGTTGCCGTCGCCCAGTTGTGCATGCGCCATCATGTCCTCATCTACCACTACTGCATGACCACAGAGCCTTGCGACCGTTTCAACAGGTTTGTCAACAACACTGACTACAAGTTCGCCACGGTGGATACCACCAACGATGTAAAAGCGCTCAGTGTTACGGGCTTGGCCTGCAAGAACCTTGTCGAAATTCGTGACCACTATAAGGTCTGGGGCAGCACGAAGAAGGACTCCCTGGTCGAACTCGCCTCGGCCATGATCGACCACTACTACGACCCAGAGAACAAGTCCCATATCCTGGCATGGGGCCTGGATGCAGCAACTGGATGAACCTCACCTCAGGTTTGCGGCCAAGAGGGTGTACACATGCTATGAGATGCACAGGCGGATCGTTGACATGAGAAAGTGCCTTGTTACCTAAATCGACGAGCCCGGATCGAGCCACAAGCAGAGCAAGCGTCACAATAGGTCGATGATGATCATATGATCGTTTATGCTAGTTAATCATGCATGTAATATATAGTTTACTTTATTGGTGTGTGGAAATGTCATGTGTGTAGTAGCCACCTATGTAATTATGCATGTAATAGTTTACTTTGGTATGTGCTTCTGTTCACTCACGCCACCCACCATAAGCAAATCATAAACATATTGCAACACCCTAGAGCGGGAATCCCTCACCCTTGCGCGACACGAAGAGCACCATAGGACAACACCAATAATAAAACATGCAACTCAAACCAATCTTGATCCTCAAATAGCCCATAGGACAAAACAGATCTACTCAAACATCATAGGATAGCCATACATCATTGGGAAATAATATATAGCGTTGAGCACTATGTTTAAGTAGAGATTACAGCGGGTAAGAGAGAGGTTACACCGCTGCATAGAGGGGGGAAGAGTTGGTGATGATGGCGGTGAAGTTGTTGGTGAAGATTGCGGTGATGATGATGGCCCCCGGTGGCACTTCGGCGCCACCGGAAGCAAGGGGGAGAGAGCCCCCTCCTTCTTCTTCTTCCTTGACCTCCTCCCTAGGTGGGAGAAGGCTTTCCCCTCTGGTCCTTGGCTCCCATGGCGTGGGAGGGGCGAGAGCCCCTCCGAGATTGGATCTATCTCTCTGTCTCTCTCTGTTTCTGCGTTCTGTTCTGCTGCCCTTTCACCGTTTCTTTTATATTCGGAGATCCGTAACTCCGATTGGACTGAAACCTTCGCCGTGATTTTTTTTCCAAAAATTAGCTTTGTTGCGGCCGAAGAAGGGCATCAATCGCCTTACGGGTGGCCCACGAGGGTGGGGGCGTGCCCTCCTGGGGAGGGTGTGGGCCCCTGCCTCGTGGCCACCTTGGACACCGTTTCGCGTTGATCTTTCTCCTAGATTTTCCAAATATTACAAAAATAAGCTCCGTCCGTTTTTATCCCATTTGGACTCCGTTCGATATGGATATTCTGCGAAACCAAAAACATGCAACAGACAGGAACTGGCATTGGGCACTGGATCAATATGTTAGTCCCAAAAATAGTATAAAAAGTTGCCAAAAAGTATATGAAAGTTGTAGAATATTGGCATGGAACAATCAAAAATTATAGATACGTCGGAGACGTATCATTATTCTTCACCCCCTCTGTATATATGTTGTTGTTTTGTATGCAATCCCACCGCACAACACACATGTCTTATTAGCATCAACCGTCTGTGTTATTATTGGTCCTCACACACATTTCTGATCACAGACCTGTTTTTCGCGTATCAAACACATCTTGTTAAGTTGAACCGTTTCCGTTCTCATGTCTCAACGCAAACAGTTCATCCGGGTGTACCGCATGCCATATATCGCGCACACCTTGATCTGGCTGAGCGTTTCTTTTGTGTTGCCTAATCACAAATAGTTCATCCGAGTGAACTGTATGCTATGTATCGCATATGCCTTCATCTGGCTGCCCGTTTCTTTTGTTCCTCCTCATCACAAACATTTAATTGAACTGAACCGCATGCTCTTCATCGCACACACAACTAAAACCTGAAACGTGTTTGATGCATCCGTCATCACAAACGTTTTATACATTTCTGACAGTTTTCATACAACACCGTTTGCGATTATTGCATCGCACACAGTTTCTCGAAGGGTCTGTGATCGTAGTGTCATGTTAGCATCATCCTGCAGTAGTGTTCCCCTAGTCCAATTCAGAGCCAAGGGGGGTGGGGGCGTGGCCAGCCCCATTATGGCCCTTCTCTCTCCCCACTAAGGCCCATCATGGCCCATTAGTTCCCCTGGGGGGGGGGGGGGTTCCGATAACCCTCCGGCACTCCGATAATTATCCGGTACCTCTCGGAACTAGTCCGGTGTCCGAATAATATCGTCATCGTCCAATATATCATTCTTTATGTCACGACCATTTCGAGACTCCTCGCCATGTCTGTGATCTCATCCGGGACTCTGAACAAACTTAGGTCATCAAATCACATAACTCATAATATAAATCGTCATCAAACATTAAGCGTGCGGACCCTACGGGTTCGAGAACTATGTAGACATGACCGAGACACATCTCCGGTCAATAACCAATAGTGGAACCTGGATGCTCATATTGGCTCCTACATATTCTATGAAGATCTTTATCAGTCAAACCACATAACAACATAGGTTGTTCCCTTTGTCATTGGTATGTTACTTGCCTGAGATTCGATCATCGATATCTTCATACCTAGTTCAATCTCGTTACCGGCAAGTCTCTTTACTCGTTCCGTAATGCATCATCCCGTGACTAACTCATTACTCACATTGCTTGCAAGGCTTATTGTGATATGCATTACCGAGAGGGCCCAGAGATACCTCTTCGATACTCGGAGTGACAAATCCTAATCTCGATCTATGCCAACTCAACAAACACCATCGGAGACACCTGTAGAGCATCTTTATAATCACCCAGTTACATTGTGACGTTTGATAGCACACAAGGTGTTCCTCCGGTATTCGGGAGTTACATAATCTCATAGTCCGAGGAACATGTATAAGTCATGAAGAAAGCAATAGCAAAAAAACTAAACGATCATTATGCTAAGCTAACAGATGGGTCTTGTCCATCACATCATTCTCTAATGATGTGATCCCATTCATCAAATGACAACACATGTCTATGGCTAGGAAACTTAACCATCTTTGATTAACGAGCTAGTCAAGTAGAGGCATACTAGGGACACTCTATTTTTCGATGTATTCACACATGTACTAAGTTTCCGGTTACTACAATTTCATCATGAATAATAAACATTTATCATGATATAAGTAATATAAATAACAATTTTATTATTGCCTCTAGGGCATATTTCCCTCAATCTCCCACTTGCACTAGAGTCAGTAATCTAGATTACATAGTAATGATTCTAACACCCATGTAGTCTTGGTGCTGATCATGTTTTGCTCATGAGAGAGGCTTAGTCAACGGGTCTGCAACATTCAGATCCGTATGTATCTTGCAAATCTCTATGTCTCCCTCCTTGACTTGATCGCGGATGGAATTGAAGCGTCTCTTGATGTGCTTGGTTCTCTTGTGAAATCTGGATTCTTTTGCCAAGGCAATTGCACCAGTATTGTCACAAAAGATTTTCATTGGACCCGATGCACTAGGTATTATGATGTCTACTACACAACCTTCTTCTTGTAGACATTGTTGGGCCTCCAAGTGCAGAGGTTTCTAGGACAGTAGCCAATTTCCCTCAAGTGGATGACCTAAGGTTTATCAATCTGGAGGCGTAGGATGAAGATGGTCTCTCTCAAGCAACCCTGCAACCAAATAACAAAGAGTCTCTTGTGTCCCCAACACACCCAATACAATGGTAAATTGTATAGGTGCACTAGTTCGGCGAAGAGATGGTGATACAAGTGCAATATGGATGGTAGATATAGGTTTTTGTAATCTGAAAATATAAAAACAGCAAGGTAACTAATGATAAAAGTGAGCGTAAACGGTATTGCAATGATAGGAAACAAGGCCTAGGGTTCATACTTTCACTAGTGCAAGTTCTCTCAACAATAATAACATAATTGGATCATATAACTATCCCTCAACATGCAACAAAGAGTCACTCCAAAGTCACTAATAGTGAGAACAAACGAAGAGATTATGGTAGGGTACGAAACCACCTCGAAGTTATTCTTTCCAATCAATCCGTTGGGCTATTCCTATAAGTGTCACAAACATCCCTAGAGTTCATACTAGAATAACACCTTAAGACACAAATCAACCAAAACCCTAATGTCACCTAGATACTCCAATGTCACCTCAAGTATCCGTGGGTATGATTATACGCTATGCATCACACAATCTCAGATTCATCTATTCAACCAACACATAGAACCTGAAAGAGTGCCCCAAAGTTTCTACCGAAGAATCAAGAAGAAAAGGTGTGCCAACCCCTATGCATAGGTTCATGGGCGGAACCCGCAAGTTGATCACCAAAACATACATCAAGTGAATCACGTGATATCCCATTGTCACCACAGATACGCACGGCAAGACATACATCAAGTGTTCTCAAATCATTAAACACTCAATCCGATAAGATTACTTCAAAGGGAAAACTCAATCCATTACAAGAGAGTAGAGGGGGAGAAGCAACATAAGATCCAACTATAATAGCAAAGCTCGCGATACATCAAGATCGTGCCAAATCAAGAACACGAGAGAGAGAGAGAGAGAGATCAAACACATAGCTACTGGTACATACCCTCAGCCCCGAGGGTGAACTACTCCCTCCTCGTGATGGAGATCGCCGGGATGATGAAGATGGCCACCGGTGAGGGTTCCCCCCTCCGGCAGGGTGCTAGAACCGGGTCCCGATTGGTTTTTGGTGGCTACAGAGGCTTGCGGCGGCGGAACTCCCGATCTATTCTGTTCTCCGAAGTTTTTAGGGTATATGGATATATATAGGAGGAAGAAGTACGTCAGGGGAGCCACGAGGGGCCCACGAGGGTGGAGGGCGCGTCCTAGGGGGGTGGGCGCGCCCCCTACCTCGTGGCTCCCTCGTTCCTTTCTCGACATGCACTCCAAGTCTATCAGGTAGCTTTCCTTCCAAAAATAACTTCTCCAGAAGGTTTCATTCCGTTTCGACTCCGTTTGATATTCCTTTTCTTCGAAACACTGAAACAAGGAAAAAAACAGGAACTGGCACTGGGCTCTGGGTCAATAGGTTAGTCCCAAAAATAATATAAAAGTGAATAATAAAGCCCAATATTGTCCAAAATAGATAATATACTGGCATGGAACAATCAAAAATTATAGATATGTTGGAGACGTATCAACATCCCCAAGCTTAATTCCTGCTCGTCCTCGAGTAGGTAAATGATAAAAACATAATTTTTGATGTGGAATGCTACTAGGCATAATTTCAATGTAATTCTTCTTAATTGTGGTATGAATATTCAGATCCGAAAGATTCAAGATAAAAGTTCATATTGACATGAAAACAATAATACTTCAAGCATACTAACAAAGCAATTATGTCTTCTCAAAATAACATGGCCAAAGAAAGTTATCCCTACAAAATCATATAGTCTGGCTATGCTCTATCTTCACCACACAAAGTATTTAAATCATGCACAACCCCGATGACAAGCCAAGCAATTGTTTCATACTTTTGATGTTCTCAAACTTTTCAATCTTCACGCAATACATGAGTGTGAGCCATGGACATAGCACTATAGGTGGAATAGAATGGTGGTTGTGGAGAAGACAAAAAGGAGAAGATAGTCTCACATCAACTAGGCGTATCAACGGGCTATGAAGATGCCCATCAATAGATATCAATGTGAGTGAGTAGGGATTGCCATGCAACGGATGCACTAGAGCTATAAGTGTATGAAAGCTCAAAAAGAAACTAAGTGGGTGTGCATCCAACTCGCTTGCTCACGAAGACCTAGGGCATTTTGAGGAATCCCATCATTGGAATATACAAGCCAAGTTCTATAATGTAAAATTCCCACTAGTATATGAAAGTGACAACATAGGAGAATCTCTATCATGAAGATCATGGTGCTTCTTTGAAGCACAAGTGTGGTAAAAGGATAGTAGCATTGTCCCTTCTCTTTTTTTCTCTCATTTTTTTATTTTTTTTATTTGGGCCTTTTTTGGCATCTTCTTTTCTCTTTTTTTTTTACGTCCGGAGTCTCATCCCGACTTGTGGGGGAATCATAGTCTCCATCATCCTTTCCTCACTGGGACAATGCTCTAAAAATGAAGATCATCACACTTTTATTTTCTTACAACTCAACAAGTACAACTCGATACTTAGAACAAAATATGACTCTATATGAATGCCTCCGGCGGTGTACCGGGATGTGCAATGACTCATGAGTGACATGTATGGAAGAATAATGAACGGTGGCTTTGCCACAAATACGATGTCAACTACATGATCATGCTAAGCAATATGGCAATGATGGAGCGTGTCATAATAAACGGAACAGTGGAAGGTTTCATGGCAATATATCTCGGAATGGCTATGGAAATGCCATGATAGGTAGGTATGGTGGATGTTTTGAGGAAGGTATATGGTGGGTGTATGATACCGGCGAAAAGTGCGCGGTATTAGAGAGTCTAGCAATGGTGGAAGGAAGAAAAGTGCGTATAATCCATGGACTCAACATTAGTCATAAAGAACTCATATACATATTGCAAAAATCTACAAGTTATCAAAGCAAAGTATTACGCACATGCTCCTAGGGTGATAGATTGGTAGGAAAAGACCATCGCTCGTCCCCGACCGCCACTCATAAGGAAGACAATCAATAAATAAATCATTCTCCGACTTCATCACATAACGGTTCACCATACGTGCATGCTACGGGAATCACAATCTTTAACACAAGTATTTCTCAAATTCGCAACTACTCAACTAGCATGACTCTAATATCACCATCTTCATATCTCAAAACAATCATCAAGCATCAAACTTTTCTTAGTATTCAACACACTCATAAGAAATTTTTACTAATCTTTTATGCTTAGCATATTAGGATTATTCAAGCAATTACCATGCTATTTAAGAGTCTCAAAATAATCTAAGTGAAGCATGAGAGATCAATAGTTTATATAAAACAAATCCACCACCATGCTCTAAAAGATATAAGTGAAGCACTAGAGCAAACGACAAACTACTCCGAAAGATATAAGTGAAGATCAATGAGTAGTTAAATAATTATGCAACTATGTGAAGATTCTCTAAAATTTAAGAATTTCAGATCTTGATACTTTATTCAAACAGCAAGCAAAACTAAAGAAAATAAAATGATGCTCCAAGCAAAACACATATCATGTGGTGAATAAAAATATAGCTCCAAGTAAAGTTACCGATGGACGAAGACGAAAGAGGTGATGCCTTCCGGGGCATCCCCAAGCTTAGGATCTTGGTTATCCTTGAATATTACCTTGGGGTTCCTTGGGCATCCCAAATCTTAGGCTCTTTCCACTCCTTATTCCATAGTCCATCGAATCTTTATCCAAAACTTGAAACTTCACAACACAAAACTTAACAGAAAACCCGTAAGCACCGTTAGCGAAAGAAAACAAAACACCACTTCAAGGTACTGTAATGAACTCATTATTTATTTATATTGGTGTTAAACCTACTGTATTCCAACTTCTCTATGGTTTATAAACTATTTTACTAGCCATAGATTCATCAAAATAAGCAAGCAACACAATGAAAACAGAATCTGTCAAAAACAGAACAGTCTGTAGTAATCTGTAACTAACGCAAACTTATGGAACTCCAAAAATTCCTAAATAAATTGGTGGACCTGAGGAATTTGTATAGTAATCATCTGCAAAAATAATCAACTAAATAGCACTCTCCAGTAAAAAGTTTTAGCTAATCTCGTGAGTGCTAAAGTTTCTGTTTTTTACAGCATGATCATAAAGACTTCACCCAAGTCTTCCCAAAGGTTCTACGTGGCACAAACACTAATTAAAACATAAAACCACATCTAAACAGAAGCTAGATGGATTATTTATTACTAAACAGAACCAAAAAGAAATAAACTAAAATAAAATTGGGTTGCCTCCCAACAAGCGCTATTGTTTTAACGCCCCTAGCTAGGCATGATGATTTCAATGATGCTCACATAAAAGATAAGAATTGAAACATAAAGAGAGCATCATGAAGAATATGACTAGCACATTTAAGTCTAACCCACTTCCTATGCATAGGGATTTCGTGAGAAAACAACTTATGGGAACAATAATCAACTAACATAGGAAGGCAAAACAAGCATAACTTCAAGATTTTAAGCACATAGAGAGGAAACTTGATATTATTGCAATTCCTACAAGCATATGATCCTCTCTCATAATATTTTTCAGTAGCATCATGAATTAATTCAACCATATAACCAGCACATAAAGCATTATTTGCATGATCCCCAAGCATATAAATTTTATTACTCTCCACATAAGCAAAATTCTTCTCATGAATAGTAGTGGGAGCAAACTCAACAAAATAACTATCATGTGATTGAAAATTAAGATAAAGATGACAAGTTTCATGGTTATCATTATTATTTATAGCATACGTGTCATCACAATAATCATCATACATAGGAGGCATGCTTTCATCATAGTAAATTTTCTCATCAAAACTTGGGGGACAAAAAATATCATCTTCATCAAACATAGCTTCCCCAAGCTTGTGGCTTTGCATATCATTAGCATCATGGATATTCAAGGAATTCGTACTAACAACATTGCAATCATGCTCATCATTCAAATATTTAGTGCCAAACATTCTTATGCATTCTTCTTCTAGCACTTGAGCACAATTATCGGAATCCTTATTTTCACGAAAGACATTAAAAAGATGAAGCATATGAGGAACCCTTAATTCCATTTTTGTAGTTTTCTTTTATAGACTAAAATAGTGATAAAACAAGAAACAAAAAGATTCGATTGCAAGATCTAAAGACATACCTTCAAGCACTCACCTCCCCGGCAACGGCGCCATTAAAGAGCTTGATGTCTACTACACAACCTTCTTCTTGTAGACATTGTTGGGCCTCCAAGTGCAGAGGTTTGTAGGAAAGTAGCAAATTTCCCTCAAGTGGATGACCTAAGGTTTATCAATCCGTGGGAGGTGTAGGATGAAGATGGTCTCTCTCAAGCAACCCTGCAACCAAATAACAAAGAGTCTCTTGTGTCCCCAACACACCCAATAAAATGGTAAATTGTATAGGTGCACTAGTTCGGCGAGGAGATGGTGATACAAGTGCAATATGGATGGTAGATATAGGTTTTTGTAATCTGAAAATATAAAAACAGCAAGGTAACTAATGATAAAAGTGAGCGTAAACGGTATTGCAATGATAGGAAACAAGGCCTAGGGTTCATACTTTCACTAGTGCAAGTTCTCTCAACAATAATAACATAATTGGATCATATAACTATCCCTCAACATGCAACAAAGAGTCACTCCAAAGTCACTAATGGTGAGAACAAACGAAGAGATTATGGTAGGGTACGAAACCACCTCGAAGTTATTCTTTCCAATCAATCCGTTGGGCTATTCCTATAAGTGTCACAAACAGCACTAGAGTTCATACTAGAATAACACCTTAAGACACAAATCAACCAAAACCCTAATGTCACCTAGATACTCCAATGTCACCTCAAGTATCCATGGGTATGATTATACGATATGCATCACACAATCTCAGATTCATCTATTCAACCAACACATAGAACCTCAAAGAGTGCCCCAAAGTTTCTACCGAAGAATCAAGAAGAAAAGGTGTGCCAACCCCTATGCATAGGTTCATGGGCGGAACCCGCAAGTTGATCACCAAAACGTACATCAAGTGAATCACGTGATATCCCATTGTCACCACAGATACGCACGGCAAGACATACATCAAGTGTTCTCAAATCATTAAAGACTCAATCTGATAAGATTACTTCAAAGGGAAAACTCAATCCATTACAAGAGAGTAGAGGGGGAGAAGCAACATAAGATCCAACTATAATAGCAAAGCTCGCGATACATCGAGATTGTGCCAAATCAAGAACACGAGAGAGAGAGAGAGAGAGAGAGAGAGAGAGAGATCAAACACATAGCTACTGGTACATACCCTCAGCCCCGAGGGTGAACTACTCCCTCCTCGTCATGGAGATCGCCGGGATGATGAAGATGGCCACCGGTGAGGGTTCCCCCCTCTGGCAGGGTGCCAGAACAGGGTCCCGATTGGTTTTTGGTGGCTACAGAGGCTTGCGGCGGTGGTACTCCTGATCTATTCTGTTCTCCGAAGTTTTTAGGGTATATGGATATATATAGGAGGAAGAAGTACGTCAGGGGAGCCACGAGGGGCCCACGAGGGTGGAGGGCGCGCCCTAGGGGGGTGGGCGCGCCCCCCTACCTCGTGGCTCCCTCGTTTCTTTCCCGACGTGCACTCCAAGTCTATCAGGTAGCTTTCCTTCCAAAAATAACTTCTCCAGAAGGTTTCATTCCGTTTCGACTCCGTTTGATATTCCTTTTCTTCGAAACACTGAAACAAGGAAAAAAACAGGAACTGGCACTGGGCTCTGGGTCAATAGGTTAGTCCCAAAAATAATATAAGAATAATAAAGCCCAATATTGTCCAAAATAGATAATATACTAGCATGGAACAATAAAAAATTATAGATACGTTGGAGACGTATCATATTACACCTAGATTGGCTATGAACTCCTTCATCCGGACTCCTTCATTTGCTGCTTCCGAAGCAGCTATGTACTCCGCTTCACACATAGATCCCGCCACGACGCTCTGCTTAGAACTACACCAACTGATAGATCCATCATTCAATATAAATACGTATCCGGTTTGTGACTTAGAGTCATACGGATCAGTGTCAGAGCTTGCATCGACGTAACCATTTACGACGAGCTCTTTGTCACCTCCATAAACGAGGAACATATCCTTAGTCCTTTTCAGGTATTTCAAGATGTTCTTGACCGCTGTCCAGTGATCCACTCCTGGATTACTTTGGTACCTCCCTGCTAAACTAATAGCAAGGCACACGTCAGGTCTGGTACACAACATTGCATACATGATAGAACCTATGGCTGAGGCATGGGGAATGACTTTCATTTTCTCTCTATCTTCTGCAGTGGTCGGGAATTGAGTCTGACTCAACTTCACACCTTGTAACACAGGTAAGAACCCTTTATCGAGGTATGTTCTTGGTGAAAGTCCAATTAAGTGTCTTGATCTATCTCTATAGATCTTGATGCCCAATATATAAGCTGTTTCACCGAGGTCTTTCATTGAAAAATTCTTATTCAAGTATCCTTTTATGCTATCCAGAAATTCTGTATTATTTCCAATCAACAATATGTCATCCACATATAATATCAGAAATGCTACAGAGCTCCCACTCACTTTCTTGTAAATACAGGCTTCTCCAAAAGTCTGTATAAAACCATATGCTTTGATCACACTATCAAAGCATATATTCCAACTCTGAGAGGCTTGCACCAGTCCATAAATGGATCACTTGAGCTTGCACACTTTGTTGGCACCCTTAGGATCGACAAAACCTTCTGGTTGCATCATATACAACTCTTCTTTAAGATATGCATTAAGGAATGCAGTTTTGACATCCATTTGCCAAATTTCATAATCATAAAATGCGGAAAATGCTAACATGATTCAGACAGACTTAAGCATTGCTATGGGTGAGAAAGTCTCATCGTATCAACTCCTTGTACTTGTCGAAAACCTTTCACAACAAGTCGAGCTTTGTAGACAGTAACATTACCGTCAGCATCAGTCTTCTTCTTGAAGATCCATTTATTTTCTATGGCTTGCCGATCATCGGGCAAGTCAACCAAAGTCCACACTTTGTTCTCATACATGGATCCCATCTCAGATTTCATGGCCTCAAGCCATTTTGTGGAATCTGGGCTCATCATCGCTTCCTCATAGTTCGTAGGTTCGTCATGGTCAAGTAACATGACTTCCAGAGCAGGATTACCGTACCACTCTGGTGCGGAACTTAGTCTGGTTGACCTACGAGGTTCAGTAGTAACTTGATCCGAAGTTTCATGATCATCATCATTAGCTTCCTTACTGATTGGTGTAGGAATCACTGGAACTGATTTCTGTGATGTCCTACTTTCCAATTCGGGAGCAGGTACAATTACCTCATCAAGTTCTACTTTCCTCCCACTCACTTCTTTCGAGAGAAACTCCTTCTCTAGAATGGATCCATTCTTAGCAACGATTATTTTGCCTTCGTATCTATGATAGAAGGAGTACCCAACTGTCTCCTTTGGGTATCCTATGAAGACACATTTCTCTGATTTGGGTTCGAGCTTATCAGGTTGAAGCTTTTTCACATAAGCATCGCAACCCCAAACTTTAAGAAATGACAACTTGGGTTTCTTGCCAAACTACAGTTCATATGGTGTCATCTCAACGGATTTAGATGGTGCCCTATTTAACGTGAATGCAACAGTCTCTAAAGCATAACCCCAAAACGATAGCGGTAAATCAGTAAGAGACATCATAGATTGCACCATATCTAATAAAGTGCGGTTACGACGTTCGGACACACCATTACGCTGTGGTGTTCCAGGTGGCGTGAGTTGCGAAACTTTTCCACATTGTTTCAAATGAAGACCAAACTCATAACTCAAATATTCACCTCCATGATCAGTTCGTAGAAACTTTATTTTCTTGTTACGATGATTTTCCACTTCACTCTGAAATTATTTGAACTTTTCAATTGTTTTAGACTTATGTTTCATCAAGTAGATATACCCATATCTTCTCAAATCATCTGTGAAGGTCAGAAAATAATGATACCTACCACGATCCTCAACACTCATCGGACCGCATACATCAGTATGTATTATTTCCAATAAGTCAGTTGCTCGCTCCATTGTTCCGGAGAACGGAGTCTTAGTCATCTTGCCCATGAGGCATGGTTCACAAGCATCAAGTGATTCATAATCAAGAGATTACAAAAGCCCATCAGCATGGAGTTTCTTCATGTTCTTTACACCAATATGACCTAAACGGCAGTGCCACAAATAAGTTGCACTATCATTATTAAACTTGTATCTTTTGGCTTCAATACTATGAATATGTGTATCACTACTATCGAGTTCAATAAAAATAGACCACTCATCAAGGGTGGATGACCATAAAAGATATTACTCATATAAATGGAACAACCATTATTCTTTGATTTAATAACCATCTCGCATCAAACAAGATCTAGATATAATGTTCATGCTTAACGCTGGCACCAAATAACAATTATTCAGGTCTAAAACTAATCCCGAAGGTAGATGTAGAGGTAGCGTGCCAACTGCAATCACATCGACTTTGGAACCATTTCCCACGCACATCGTCACCTCGTCCTTAGCCAATCTTCTTTTAATCTGTAGCCCCTGTTTTGAGTTGCAAATATGAGCAACAGAACCAGTATCAAATACCCAGGCGCTACTATGAGCATTAGTAAGGTACACATCAATAACATGTATATCAAATATAACTTTCACTTTGCCATCCTTCTTATCCGCCAAATACTTGGGGCAGTTCTGCTTCAAGTGACCAGTCCCTTTATAGTAGAAGCACTGAGTATCAGGCTTAGGTCCAGACTTGGTCTTCTTCACTTGAGCAGCAACTTACTTGCCGTTCTTCTTGAAGTTCCCCTTCTTCCCTTTGACCTTCTTCTTGAAACTAGTGGTCTTGTTAACCATCAACATTTGATGCTCCTTCTTGACTTCTACCTCCGTAGCCTTTAGCATTGCGAAGAGATCGGGAATTGTCTTATCCATCCCTTGCATATTATAGTTCATCACGAAGCTTTTGTAGGTTGGTGGCAGTGATTGAAGAACTCTGTCAATGACACTATCATCAGGAAGATTAACTCCCAGTTGAGTCAAGTGGTTGTGGTACCCAGACATTCAGAGTATATGTTCACTGACAAAACTATTCTCCTCCATCTTGCAGCTATAGAACTTATTGGAGACTTCATATCTCCCAATTTGGGCATTTGCTTGAAATATTAACTTCAACTCCTGGAACATCTCATATGCTCCATGACGTTCAAAAAGTTGTTGAAGTCCCGATTCTAAGCCGTAAAGCATGGCACACTGAACTATCGAGTAGTCATCAGCTTTGCTCTGCCAGACGTTCATAACGTTCGGAGTTGCTCCTGCATCGGGTCTTGCACCTAGCGGTGCTTCCAGGACATAATTCTTCTGTGCAGCAATGAGGATAGTCCTCAAGTTGCGTACCCAGTCTGTGTAGTTGCTACCATTATCTTTCAACTTAGCTTTCTCTAGGAACACATTAAAATTCAAAGGAACGGTAGCACGGGCCATTGATCTACAACAACATAGACATGCAAAATACTATCAGGTACTAAGTTCTTGATAAATTTAAGTTCAATTAATCATATTACTTAAGAACTCCCAGTTAGATAGACATCCCTCTAGTCATCTAAATGATCACGTGATCCATATCAACTAAACCATGTCTGATCATCACGTGAGATGGAGTCGGTTTCAATGGTGAACATCACTATGTTGACCATATCTACTATATGATTCACGTTCGACCTTTCGGTCTTAGTGTTCCGAGGCCATATCTGCATATGCTAGGCTCGTTAAGTTTAACCTGAGTATTCTACATGTGCAAAACTGGCTTACACCCGTTGTATGTGAACGTACAGCTTATCACACCCGATCATCACGTGGTGTCTCGGCACGGTGAACTGTAGCAACAGTGCATACTCAGGGAGAACACTTGTACCTTGAAATTTAGTGAGGGATCATCTTATAATGCTATCGCTGTACTAAGCAAAATAAGATGCATAAAGGATAAACATCACATGCAATCAAAATAAGTGATATGATATGGCCATCATCATCTTGTGCTTTTGATCTCCATCTCCAAAGCACCGTCATGATCACCATCGCCATCGGCTTGACACCTTGATCTCCATCGTAGCATCGTTGTCATCTCGCCAACTATTGCTTCTACGACTATCGCTACTGCTTAGTGATAAAGTAAAGCAATTACATGGCGATTGCATTTCATACAATAAAGCGACAACCTTATGGCTCTTGCCAGTTGCCGATAACTATTACAAAACATGATCATCTCATACAACAATTTATAAATCATCACGTCTTGACCATATCACATCACAACAAGCCCTGCAAAAACAAGTTAGACGTCCTCTGCTTTGTTGTTGCGAGTTCACCACATGACCAGCCCGGCTATTTTCTTTTGTGAAAATGAGCCCAGTTTATTTTTTCTGAAGAATACCCAATCCAGGCCTACTTATTTTTCTACGCCCTGATGGGCTGCAACTCTTTCAAGACGCCTGCAAATCTTGAAAGTAATATGAAATGGGCTGTAAATATAAAAACAGATGACAAATTGGCAATTACTTTATAATTTCTGAATTTTTTCACATTTTCATATTCCAATTTCACTGGGCTTTAATCTAATTTAAATATATCTTCAAAGTACTTTAAATCTGGCTCGACATTTCGGTATTAAAAATAGTTTGGAACCCACAGAAATATGCGAAATTTCGTTTAAATTTTTAACCCTGGCCCTGGCCAACAAAGAAAACGGACTGCAATAAATTGCATAAGAAGTTGCAATGAGCTATATATAAATTATTAAAAAAATAGGGAATGGTATGACTTGTGGGCCTATTAAGTTGACACGTATGCAAGATTTTTTTTACTTATTATATATGACAACAAATGATTCTAGCAGACGTAACCATTGGATGTCAATCCAACGACCGTCGTGTTTCTTCAATCTCTGATCTTCTTACTCTAGCCGCCAAATCCAGCGCCGGCGGGACCGCCTGCTCCCGCCTCCCGTGGCCGGCTATGCTGCCGCGCAGGCCTCACCACCCCCTACTACTCCCACCGCTGGCTAGGCCATCCCTCCACTGTTGTGGCTTCGCCGCCTCCGGGTCATTCCCTTCCTGGGTCTCGTCGTCGTCCATCGTGTCGGTGTTCTCGGCACGGCGTGGTCAATGTTGTCAACAAACGACAACATCGGAAGAGGGACGTACATGGAGAGGCTGACAGTTGGGACCCACATGGTCCATGGCCGCACGCAAGCAAGTACCTCCTTATTACACCAAAAAGAATGAATACCCCTGCTGACAGCTCGGACCCACTTCGCATGCAAGGAAGTGCCTCCTTATGACACAAAAAAAATGAATACTCCCCCTGCTAGCTTGGACCCACCATAGTGGGAGGCTGACTTGTGGGCCTACTAAGTTGACGCGGACGGAGGGCTTTGTCAACTTACTCAACAAATGATTCTATCACTAGTGACCATTGGATTGTTAACATCCAACGGTCGTCCTGCTTCTTCAACCTCTAATTTTCTTGCTCCAGACGTCCAAACCACCGCGTGCTCTTGCCTCCCGTGGCCGGCTGTGCTGCCATGGAGGCCTCACCGCCCCCTACTACTCCCACCACTGGCCAGGCCCTGCGGCTACGGTAGCCGAACCAGTGAACCCTCGTACTCCTCTCCGTGTGGGCATCCACTGCCGCGTCTTCCCCAGCTCCGCGTCGTTCCCTTCCTAGGCCTCGCCTTCGTCCATCGCCTTGGTGCTCTCAGCGCGGCATGGTCAATGTGGTCAACGAACGACTTCCATCAGAAGAGTACTGTACGTTGAGAGGCTGACAGCTGGGTCCATGGCCGCAGCAAGGAAGTGCCTCCTTATTACGCGGAAAATAATGATTCCTCCACTTGACAGCAGGGACCCACTGGACGGGCCACCGTATTTCACAAAAAAAACGTTTCCGCCCTGACTGCTGGGACCCACCAGCTACATCTTCGCACGCAAGGAAGTGCGTCCATATTACGGGCAAAAAAATGATTCGCCCCCTGACTGCTGGGACGCACCAGCTACATCTTCACACGCAAGGAAGTGCCTGACAGTCGGGACCCACCCGGTCGAAGCATACGTAGCGTTGTCATTCTGGTTGCGAACGTGTACGTACATACTGGTCGATGTAGAGGCGCGCACGTGCGGTAGTAGAGGCGCGCCCGTAGCATGTACACGTACGTACAGCGGCCAGGGTGCAAGAAAGTAAATACGGCCACGTACGTACATACGGGAGGGGTCTCGAATGCCTACTCGCACATACGTACGGCCAGGGCTCGTGTACTGGCTTTGGCTGGGTCGTAACAGAGAAACTGTGTCATCGTCGTGTTCATGGGGAGGGAATGGAATGCGTCGTGTTCATCGGGAGGCAAAGGAACGCATGCTATTCATCAGGAGCCAACCGGCTTGGATGGAACAGCCAATGGAAACGAGGCCCGGCGTACCGCAAAACGGAGGAAACGGCCTTGTGTTCGACCGGCCATGGTGGAAACAGGATCTTGTTCATCAGGAGGGGTCTGGCGTACCGCAAAACGGAGGAAACGGACCTCCTACGGTCGAAATGGGGTCCTGTTGATTGGGAGGGGTGTGGCGTACTGCAAAACAGAGGAAACGGACTTGTGTTGGAGCGCTATGGTCGAAACGGGGGTCCTGTTCATCGGGAGGGGTGTGGCGTACCGCAAAACGGGACTCCACGGGATACTGTTCATCTCCACCGTCGATCTCCTCCAGCCTCCACGGGCTACTGTTCATCCACCATCGACCTCCTCCAGCCTCCACCTGCGACTGTTCATCCACGGGCTCCTGTTCATCTAGCCTCCACCGCGCGCTCCTCCACCGGCTACTGTTCAACTAGCCCTCTCCACGGGTCCTATTCAACCACCCCTCCACAGGATACTGTTCATCCAGCCCACCACCGGCTACTGTTCAACCAGCCCTCCATTGGCTACTATTCAACCAGCCCTCCACGGGGTCCTGTTCATCCAGCCCTCCATGGGGTCTTGTTCATCCACCAGCTCGATCGATCGGGGTACTGTTCATCCAGCGGCAACGGCCTCTACTACCACGGGGTCGTGTTCATCCAACCCCCACCGGGAACTGCTCATCCAAACCCCCCAACAACGCTCACTGTTCATCCAGAGGCAGCATCGATTGACTTCAGTTAGCAGCAGTAGCGAACGAATCGCTCGATCGGGTTCAGTTAACAGCCATCGATCGATCGCTCGGGTTCAGTAACGTGAAGCTTGCAGTGCAATCACTAGGGTTCAGTTAGAGCCCAACGCCTCACTCTGGTTCAGTTAGAGTGCAACGCCTCGCACACACGCGCGTACGTACAAGAGAAACATGCGTCGCTCGGCCCCCGACCACCCACCGTAACCGGGAACTCCCCCGATATTTTCCTCGCCCTCGCTTCTACCACGGTTTTCTCCGTCATGGACGGCCCAAAGAATGTCATGCAGCTGCGTCTCCGGCCCACCCAGGACGAAAAACCAATTTTCTGTCATGATTTTTTGTCATAGAAGTAGGAGCCCACCACATCTATGATGATACAGGGTTTTGTGATAATCCCCAAGTGCAAGGAATCATCGTAGAAATTTCCAAAGGTGGAAGTGATAAGTATGGAGTGTCGAACCCACAAGGAGCTAAAGGTAAGATCAATATTCTCTCAAGCCCTATCTGCCACTGATACGACTCTACGTACACCGAACGTTTGCTTCCAACTAGCAACGAGAAATAAAACTATGTTGTGGGTATGAAGAGGATAACTTTGTATAATATCGGAGAGCTAAAACATAAAAGTAGATGTTGTTATCATAGAGTTAGAATATATTACTAAATATTATAAATAGCGAGTGTGGAATAATGGTGGATCGGTGTGCGCCATATCCCCATTTCCCTCTTCTTTGAGACCAGGATTCCTTGTGTAATTTCATCCATCTCTTAGTTTTTTTTGAATCATTGAGTTCATCACTCAAGGTAGTCTAGCAGTTCAGTTCGACTCTATTTGAGAGACCTCGCTTGCTTATTGCAATTTAGAATCGAATTGATTCTATCCTTGATGTATTTGCAATTAAATCCGAATCAATATATCCAAAAGTTTATATCTCCCCCACCTCCCGTCTTACTTTTTTATAGTATTCAAAATTATACTATAACGCTTGATATTTATTCTTTTTTTCTAATCAGAATTAGCAATTTTATTTACTCTCACTCTATGTTCCCCTTAGTGAAATATTAATCCTCAAATTATTAACAAATAATAAAGTCTATAAATTGTCCTAGGCAATTGTTAACAAGACCGGTGATCACTATTGCAGTTTCATATGAGGGAGAGGCATAAGCTAACATACTTTCTCTACTTGGATCATATGCAATTATGATTGGAACTCTAGCAAGCATCCGCAACTACTAAAGATCATTAAGGTAAAACCCAACCATAGCATTAAAGCATCAAGTCCTCTTTATTCCCATACGCAACAACCCCCTTACTCGGGTTTGTGTTTCAGTCACTCACCAACCCACTATAAGCGAATCATGAACGTATTGCAACACCCTACAGCGGGAACCCCTCACGCTTGCGCGACACTGAGGGCACCATAGGACAGCATCAAAGTAAAACATACAACTCGTACCAATCTAGATCATCAATCAACCCAAAGACAAAAGATATCTACTCAAAACATCATAGGATGGCAACACATCATTGGATCATAATATGTGGCATAAAGCACCATGTTCAAGTAGGGATTACAGCGGGGTGCGGGAGAGTGGACCGCGTAAAAGAGATGAGGATGGTGATGATGATGGTGATGTTGATGAAGACAATCACCTCGGCGATGATTCCCCTCTCGATGGCACTCCGGTGCCACCAAGAGAGAGGAGGAGAGGTTCTCCCCCTTGTGCTTCCTCCTCCATGGCCTTCCCCCTAGATGGGGAGAGGTTCTCCCTCTGGTCCTTGGCCTTCATGGTGATGATGGCCCCTCCGGGATCCTCCTCTATGGCCTCCGGTGATGATGGCCCCCTCCGGTAGGGTGCCAGAGAGGGACTAGATTGATTTCTCGTGGCTACAGAGGCTTTCAGCGGCAAAACTTCCGATCTAGATTATTTTCTGGGAGTTTATGTATTTATAGGAATTTTTGGCGTTGATTTCACGTCAGGGGGGTCTCCGAGTCGTCCATGAGGCAGGGGCCCACGCCCAGGGGGGGTGGGCGCGCCCCCCACCCTCGTGGACAGCCCGGGACTCTTCTGGCCCAACTCTTTTGCTCCAGGGGCTTCCTATGGACCATAAAAAATCAACAAAAATTGGCATGTCAATTGGACTCCGTTTGGTATTCCTTTTCTGTTAAACTCAAAAACAAGGAAAAAACTGAAACTGGCACTGGGCTCTAGGTTAATAGGTTAGTCCCAAAAATCATATAAAATAGCATATAAATGCATATAAAACATCTAAGATGGATAATATAATAGCATGAATACTTCATAAATTATAGATACATTGGAGACGTATCATTTTGTCACAATTATCATCATAGAAGTGTCATAAGCATGACAGGAAAAAATTCGTTCGGCCCAAAATTTCACGGATGTGTCTTTTTTTTTGTAGTGTGCCGTGAAAATTCCACAACAGTTGGCCCCCATCGTGGGGCCAGCGCACGGTGGTTTCAAGTTCTTACATGTTAACTTTCAAGGGATCAAGTGATACGCTGTGGGCCGGATGACCAAGAGTTCTCGCGGCAAGCTCTACATTGATGACGCAGGCTGGGGCAGCTAGGCCGGCTCAATCGAGTACGGGTACCGGGTCCCCTTCGGCTGAATCCACGTTTTCATCGGCAAGGTCGGCGAACCGGGCCCTTAGCCGGACATCTGCACCGCATCATTGAGACGGCTCAGCGTACACGACCCGCCCGGGTTCAACCCGCCATGAAGCATGCCTTCGTTGGATTTATCCATGGGGCGGAATTTGAAGGATCTGTGTCTGGCGGTGAGACGGCGATACGTCTCCAACGTATCTATAATTTATGAAGTATTCATGCTATTATATTATCCTTCTAGGATGTTTTATATGCTATTTTATATGATTTTTGGGACTAACCTATTAACCTAGAGCCCAGTGCCGGTTTCTGTTTTTTCCTTGTTTTTGAGTTTTACAGAAAAGGAATACCAAACGGAGTCCAATTGACGTGCCAATTTTTGACGATTTTTTATGGACCAAAAGAAGACCCCGGAGTAAAAGAGTTGGGCCAGAAGAGTCCCGGGCCGTCCACGAGGGTG
>NC_041393.1:97700272-97708347 GCF_002162155.2 Triticum dicoccoides
CTGCCTCGTGGACGACTCGAGAACCTCCTTGATGTGAGACCTACGCCAAAAATTCCAATAAATACTGAAACCTCCAGAAAATAACCTAGATCGGGAGTTCCGCTGCCACAAGTCTCTGTAGCCACCAAAAACCAATCGGGACCCTGTTTCGGCACCCTGCCGATGGGGGGATCCATCACCGGTGGCCATCTTCATCATCCCGGCGCTCTCCATGACGAGGAGGGAGTAGTTCACCCTCGGGGATGAGGGTATGTACCAGTAGCAATGTGTTTGATCTCTCTCTCTCTCTCTCTCTCTCTCTCTCTCTCGTGTTTTCATTTGGCACGATCTTGATGTACCGCGAGCTTTGCTATTATAGTTGGATCTTATGATGTTTCTCCCCCTCTACTCTCTTCTAATGGATTGAGTTTTCTCTTTGAAGTTATCTTATCGGATTGAGTCTTTGAGGATTTGAGAACACTTGATGTATGTCTTGCATGTGCTTATCTGTGGTGACAATGGGATATTCACGTGATCCACTTGATGTATGTTTTGTTGACCAACTTGCGAGTTTTGTGACCTCGTGAACTTATGCATAGGGGTTGGCACACGTTTTCATCTTGACTCTCCGGTAGAAACTTTGGGGCACTCTTTGAAGTTCTTTGTGTTGGTTGAATAGATGAATATGAGATTGTGTGATGCATATCGTATAATCATACCCACGGATACTTGAGGTGACATTGGAGTATCTAGGTGACATTTGGGTTTTGGTTGATTTGTGTCTTAAGGTGTTATTCTAGTACGAACTCTTGAATAGATCGATCAGAAAGAATAACTTTGTGGTGGTTTCGTACCCTACAATAATCTCTTCGTTTGTTCTCCGCTATTAGTGACTTTGGAGTGACTCTTTGTTGCATGTTGAGGGATTGTTATATGATCTAATTATGTTATTATTGTTGAGAGAACTTGCACTAGTGAAAGTATGAACCTTAGGCCTTGTTTCCTAGCATTGCAATACCGTTTGTACTCACTTTTATCTCTTGTTACCTTGCTGTTTTTATATTTTCAGATTACAAAAACCTATATCTACCATCCATATTGCACTTGTATCACCATATCTTCGCCGAACTAGTGCACCTATACAGTTTACCATTGTATTGAGTGTGTTGGGGACACAAGAGACTCTTTGTTATTTGGTTGTAGGGTTGTTTGAGAGAGACCATCTTCAACGTATGCCTCCCATGGATTCATAAACCTTAGGTCATCCACTTGAGGGAAATTTGCTACTGTCCTACAAACCTCTGCACTTGGAGGCCCAACAACGTCTACAAGAAGAATGTTGCGTAGTAGACATCAAGCTCTTTTCTGGCGCCGTTGCCGGGGAGGTGAGTGCTTGAAGGTATATCTTTAGATCTTGCAATCGAATCTTTTAGTTTCTTGTTTTATCACTAGTTTAGTTTATAAAAGAAAACTACAAAAAATGGAATTAAGGGTGCCTCATATGCTTCATCTTCTTAATGTCTTTTGTGAAAATGATGGGAAGGAAAATTGTGCTCAAGTACTAGAAGAAGAATTACATAGAATGCTTGTCATAAAACATGTGAATGATAAGCATGATTGCAATGTTGTTAGTATGAATTCTTTGAATACCCATTATGCTAATGATATGCAAAGCCACATGCTTGGGGATGCTATGTTTGATGAAGATGATATGTTTAGTCCCCCAAGTTTTGATGAGCAAATTTATTATAATGAAAGCATGCCTCCTATTTATGATGATTATTGTGATAACACATACGCTATAAAGAATAAAGATAGCCACGAAACTTGTCATCATGATTTTGATTTTCAATTGGATTATGCTTCACGTGATAATTATTTTGTTAAGTTTGCTCCCACTACTATTCATGAGAACAAAATTGCTTATGTGGAGAGTAATAAAAATTCTATGCTTGTAGATCATGAAAAGAATGCTTTGTGTGATGATTATATTGTTGAATTCATTCATGGTGCTACTGAAAATTATTATGAGAGAGGAACATATGCTTGTAGGAATTGCAATAATGTCAAGTTTCCTCTCTATGTGTTGAAAATCTTGAAGCTATGCTTGTTTTGCCTTCCTATGCTAGTTGATTATTGTTCCCATAAGTTGTTTGCTCACAAAATCCCTATGCATAGGAAGTGGGTTAGACTTAAATGTGCTGGTCATGTTCTTCATGATGCTCTTTTTATGTTTCAATTCTTATCTTTTATGTGGGCATCATTGAAATCATCATGCCTAGCTACGGGCGTTAAACGTTAGCGCTCTTTGGGAGGCAACCCAATTTTATTTTTGTTTCTTGCTTTTAGGTTCTGTTTAGTAATAAATATTTCATCTAGCCTCTGGTTAGATGTGATTTTATGTTTTAATTAGCATTTGTGCCAAGTAAGACTTATAGGATCTTCTTGGATGATAATTATTTGATCTTGCTGAAAAAGTAAGAAACTTTCTGCTCACGAAAACAATTGTTAAAAATCACCAGAAAGTGATAAAATACTGATTCCAATTGAAGTAGATCAATAATCAAATTATATAGGTCTTTCTATTTTGGAAGATTTTTCTGAGTTCCAGAAGTTTGAGTTTGATACAGATTACTACAGACTGTTCTGTTTTTGACAGATTCTATTTTCTATGTGTTGTTTGCCTATTTTGATGAATCTATGAGTAGTATCGGAGGGTATGAACCATAGAGAAGTTGGAATACAGTATATATTACACCAATATGAATTTAGAATGACTTCACAACAGTACCTAAGTGGTGATTTATTTTCTTATACTAACGGAACTTACGAGTTTTCTGTTGAGTTTTGTGTTGTGAAGTTTCAAGTTTTGGGTAAAGATTCGATGGACTATGGAATAAGGAGTGGCAAGAGAATAAGCTTGGGGATGACCAAAGCACCACAAGGTAATATTCAAGGACAACCAAAAGCCTAAGCTTCGGGATGCCCCGGATGGCATCCCCTCTTTCTTCTTCGTTCATCGGTAACTTTACTTCGAGCTATATTTTTATTCACCACATGATATTGATACGTCTCCAACGTATCTATAATTTATAAAGTATTCATGCTATTATATTATCCATCTTAGATGTTTTATATGCATTTATATGCTATTTTATATGATTTTTGGGACTAACCTATTAACCTAGAGCCTAGTGCCAGTTTCTGTTTTTTCCTTGTTTTTGAGTTTTACAGAAAAGGAATACCAAACGGAGTCCAATTGACGTGCCATGTTTTGTTGATTTTTCATGGACCAAAAGAAGCCCCTGGAGCAAAAGAGTTGGGCCAGAAGAGTCCCGGGCTGTCCACGAGGGTGGGGGGCGCGCCCACCCCCTGGGCGTGGGCCCCTGCCTCGTGGACGACTCGGATACCCCCCTGACGTGAAACCAACGCCAAAAATTCTTATAAATACAGAAACCCCCAGAAAATAACCTAGATCGGAAGTTTCGCCGCCGCAAGCCTCTGTAGCCACGAGAAATCAATCTAGGCCCTCTCTGGCACCCTGCAGGAGGGGGGCCATCATCACCGGAGGCCATGGAGGAGGATCCCGGAGGGGCTATCATCGCCATGAAGGCCAAGGACCAGAGGGAGAACCTCTCCCCATCTAGGGGGGAGGCCATGGAGGAGGAAGCACAAGGGGGAGAACCTCTCCTCCTCTCTCTCTCTCGGTGGCGCTGGAGTGCCATCGGGAGGGGAATCATCGCCGCGGTGATCGTCTTCATCAACATCACCATCATCATCACCATCCTCATCTATTTTACGCGGTCCACTCTCCCGCACCCCGCTGTAATCCCTACTTGAACATGGTGCTTTATGCCACATATTATGATCCAATGATGTGTTGCCATCTTATGATGTTTTGAGTAGATATATTTTGTCATTGGCTTGATTGATGATCTAGATTGGTACGAGTTGTATGTTTTATTTTGGTGCTGTCCTATGGTGCCCTCCGTGTCGCGCAAGCAAGAGGGATTCCCGCTGTAGGGTGTTGCAATACGTTCATGATTCGCTTATAGTGGGTTGCTAGAGTGACAGAAGCTTAAACCCGAGTAAGGGAGTTGTTGCGTATGGGATAAAAGGCCCTTGATGCTTTACTGCTATGGTTGGGTTTTACCTTAATGATCTTTAGTAGTTGCGGATGCTTGCTAGAGTTCCAATCATAAGTGCATATGATCCAAGAAGAGAAAATATGTTAGCTTATGCCTCTCCCTCATATGAAATTGCAATGACGACTACCGGTCTTGTTAACAATTGCTTAGGACAATGTCGCACACTGATCCATCATTATTCCACACTCGCTATTTATAATATTTAGTAATGTATTCTAACTTTGTGATAACAACACCTACTTTTATATTTTAGCTCTCCGTTATCATGCAAAGTTATCCTCTTCATACCCACAATGTAGTTTTATTTCTCGTTGCTAGTTGGAAGCAAATGTTCGGTGTACGTAGAGTCGTATCAGTGGTAGATAGGGCTTGGGAGAATATTGATCTTACCTTTAGCTCCTTGTGGGTTCGACACTTCATACTTATCACTTCCACCTTTGGAAATTGGTACGATGATTCCCTGCACTTGGGGATTATCAAGCTCTTTTCTGGCGCCGTTGCCGGGGAGCAATAGCGTGGGGTTGATATTCTCGTGTGTGCTTGTTTGCTTCTTCACTAAGTAGATTTTTTTCCCATTTTTTTCTGCTTAGTTGTGGGTTAAACATACAAAAATTTTAAAAGAATGAAAGTACAAAAAAAATTACTTGCCTCTCATGCCTAAAAAGTTTTTCAAAAAGAGAAGTGATTGGAAAGTTATGCATTGACGAAGTGAGGGTCGACCTTGAGCACTTGTGTTCATGCTCACGGAAACAATGTAGAATTTTTCATGGAAATTTCTCTGTAAATAATTATACCCTTGTGTATATCCATTGTATTATAAAAATAATGTGCCAAGCTTTGTTTTTGGATGATTAGATTGCTTGTTTACTACGTGCAGAACAAAAACAGAAACTTTGGCTGTAGCGTGTGATTTTACATTTTTTTACTGGAAGGTCAAATGGGTCTAAAAAAATTCACATTACTTCTGTACAAATTTTAAAATTTATTTCATAATTTTTTGAGTTACAGAAGTGTACTAAACTTCCAGATTACTACAGACTGTCCTGTTTTTGACAGATTCTGTTTTTCGCGTGTTGTTTGCTTATTTTGATGAATCTATGGCTAGTATCGGGGGTTATGAACCATAGAGAAGTTGGAATACAGTAGGTTTAAAACCAATATAAATAAATAATAAATTTGCAACAGTACCTAAAGGTAGTGATTTGCTTTATTATACTAACGGATCTCACAAAGTTTTTGTTAAAGTTTTGTGTGGATGAAGAGTTCGAAGATCGAGGAGCTATCAATATGAGAAGAATAAAGAGAGGCAAGAGCTCAAGATTGGGGATACCCAAGGCACCCCAAGTAAATATTTCAAAGGATACTCAAGCATCTAAGCTTGGGGATGCCCCGGTTGGCATCCCATCTTTCTTCTTCAACAAATATCGGTATACCTCGGTTTTTGTTTTGTTCACATGATTTGTGTCCTTTGTGTTTTTCTGTTTCTTTAGGAACCATGCTAGTATGAGATGTCCATTCATCAATTTATAGAATACTTCATGTGCTTCACCTATATCTTTTACGTATGATCTTATAGAATTGCACTTTGTGCTTCACTTAAATCTTTTTAGTATGGTTTTATAGAATGCTTCGTGTGCTTCACTTATACATTTTGAGCTTGGATATTGGTTAAGCCTATATTAATTGTACAATGCACCATGAACTTAACTTATATATTTTGGAGTATGAATAATACTATCATATAAGGTGGGTTTGGAAGAGTGTCGACTTTAGGAATTAGTGATCACACTATTCCGAATGAGAAGAATTTTGCTTATGTGGAGAGTAGAAAAACTTCTATGCTTATAGATCATGAAAATAATGCTATATGTGATGGTTATATTGTTGAATTCATTCATGATGCTACTGAAAATTATTATGAGGGAGGAATATATGCTTGTAGGAGTTGCAATAATATCAAATTTTCTCTCTATGTGCTTAAAGTTTTGAAGTTATACTTGTTTTGCCTTCCTATGCTAGTTGATTCTTGTTCCTATAAATTATGTGCTCAAAAAATCCCTAGGCATAGTAAGTGGGTTAGATTCAAATGTGCTAGTCATATTCTTCATGATGCTCTCTTTATGTTTCAATTCTTATCTTTTATGTGAGCATCGTTGAAATCATCATGCCTAGCTAAAAGGCATTAAAGAAAAGCGCTTGTTGGGAGACAACCCAATATTTACCCTAAATGTTTTTGTGTGTTTACATGATTAAGATACTGTAGTAATCATGTTTTATATCTTTTGTTTCAATAAAGTGTCAAGTAAGACCTTTGGGAAGACTTGGGTGAAAGTTAATGTGATCTTGCTGTAAAAAACAGAAACTTTGCGCTCACGAGAATAGATGTAATTTTTTACAGAAGAGTGGTTTTGAATTGATTCTTTTTGAATAATATTAATAGAAAAATTAATCACGTCCACAATTTATTTCATAATTTTTGTAGTAGCAGAAGTATGGTTTCTGTTCTATCATTATAGACTGTTCTGTTTCTGACAGATTCTGTTTTCATCGCATAGTTTGCTTGTTTTCTAGTTTCTATGGCTTATATTTCTCAATATAAATTGTAGAAATGATATGGTACAGTAGGCATTGTGTGAGAACAATTATGAAACTTTTATTTGGCAGTACCAAAGTGAATGGTTTGCTCTTTATCATACTAACCTATCTCACGAAGTTCCGTTAAGTTTTGTGTGATTGAAGTTTTCAAGCTTTGGGTGAGATATCGATATGAGGAGAATAAGGAGTGGGAAGACCCTAAGCTTGGGGATTCCAAGGCACCCCAAGGTAATATTCAAGGAAGACTCAAGCGCCTAAGCTTGGGGATGCCCCGGAAGGCATCCCCTCTTTCATCTTCAAAACTATTGGTATACCTTACTCGAAGCTATATTTTTATTCGTCACATGATATGTGTTTTGCTTGGAGTGTATTTTCAATTCTACTTGCTGTTTGAATAAAATCATTGGATCTGAAATCTTGAATGAAAAAGAATCCTCCCATGGCTAGTTAATTATTTGACTACTCAGTGTTTTTCACTTATATCTTTTTGGGGTAGTTTGTCATTTACTCACGTGCTTCAAGTATATCCTATGAGTAAATGGTTGAATGAATTGAATACCATAAATCTGAATTTATAAATGTTTCATATGCTTATACCATGGGGAGTAATGACTTCACAAATAATAAGTATAGGTAGTAAACTTATTGAAAGTTAGCAAACGCAGAATTGGTCACTTGAACAATTCGTGAAAGAATATCGAAGGAAGGGAGATTTCACATATAAATATACTATCTTGGACATCTTTTGTAATTATGAGCACTTATTAAAATATGACATGCTAAAAGGATGATGTTGGACAAGGAAGACAACGTAATGGGTTATGTTTTCTTATATCCGAAATAAAGTATATTGTCATGGATCATCCAACATGCTGAGCTTGCCTTTCCCTCTCATGCTAGCCAAATTCTTTGCACCAAGTAGAGATACTACTTGTGCTTCCGAACATCCCTTAAACCAGTTTTGCCATGAGAGTCCACCATACCTACCTATGGATTAAGTAAGATCCTTCAAGTAAGTTTTCATCGGTGCATGCAATAAAAATTGCTCTCTAAATATGTATGATCTATTAGTGCGAAGAAAATAAGCTTTATACGAACTTGTGATAGGGAAGAAATAAAAGTGACAGACTGCATAATAAAGGTCTTTATCACAAGAGGCAATATAAAGTGATGTTCTTTTGCATTAAGATTTTGTGCATCCAACCATAAAAGCGCATGACAACCTCTGCTTCCCTCTGCGAAGGGCCTATCTTTTACTTTTATCTTCTACCTTATGCAAGAGTCATGGTGATCTTCACCTTTTATTTTTACATTTTATCCTTTGGCAAGCACATTGTGTTGGAAAGATCTTTA